>NC_052172.1:16229851-16294851 GCF_902713615.1 Scyliorhinus canicula
CTACAGGCCCAATCTACTCAAACTTTTACTCATTACCCCCTCATCCGAGAATGAATCACATAAATTTTCTCTAAGCTGCGTCTATCGCAATAGAGCCTCTTCTCAAGTAAGGAGACCAAAACTCCACAAGATATGGTCTCACCAACACCCTACACACTGGACAGAGCATCCTGGCTTTTATCTTCCATTCCCCTTGCAATAATTGCCAATATTTCATTTGCCTTCCCAATCACGCTGTACCTCCATAGAATCCCTGCAGTGCGCGAGGAGGCCATTTGGCCCATTGAATCTGCACCGACCTTCTGAAAGAGAACCCCACCTAATCCCTCTCCCCCTTGCCTATCCCCATAACCTCACCTAACCTACACATCTTTGGACTGTGGGAGGAAACCGGAGCACCCGGAGGAAACCCACGCACACACGGGGAGAACGTGCAAACTCCGCACAGACAGTGACCCAAGGCCGGAATTGAACTCGGGTCACTGGTGCTGTGAGGCAGCAGTGCTAACCACCGCGCCTGCGTACTAAGTTTTTGTGATTCACATACTCGGACACCCAGATCCCTCTGTACCGCTGGGTGTTGCAATCCTTTTCAATTCTTTTTGCCAACGTGGACAAGTTCCCACTTTCCCACATTATTCTCCATCTTCCAAATTATTGCCCACACACTTAACCTGTCGATAGCCCTTTGCAGACCCTCTACCTTCTCTTGGCAACTTACTTTTCTGCCTATTCCGGCGTCACCAGCAAATTTAGCTCCAGTCCCTTCATCCGAATCATTGATGTGGATTGTAAATAGTCAAGGCCCCAGCACGGAACCCGGAAGCACTCCATTTGTTACATCTTGCCAAAACGGAAAAGGCCCATTTATCTCACCAGCATGGTAGCATTGTGGATAGCACAATCGCTTCACAGCTCCAGGTTCGATTCCGGCTTTGGTCACTGTCTGTGCGGAGTCTGCACATCCTCCCCGTGTGTGCGTGGGTTTCCTCCGGGTGCTCCGGTTTCCTCCCACAGTCCAAAGATGTGCAGGTTAGGTGGACTGGCCATGATAAATTGCCCTTAGTGTTGGGTGGGGTTACTGGGTTATGGGGATAGAGTGGAGGTGTTAACCTTGGGTAGGGTGCTCTTTCCATGAGCCGGAGCAGACTCAATGGGCCGAGTGGCCTCCTTCTGCACTGTAAATTCTATATCTATGTAATCTCTACTCTCTGCTTCCTGTTAGCTAACCGATCCTTTATCCGTGTTAATCTGTCACCCTCTATACTGTAAACTCTTATTTTGTGCGGCACCTTATCAAATGCCTTCTGGGTATCCAAGTACACCACATTAACAGGTTCCCCTTTATCCACCTTGCTTGTTACTCCCTCAAAAAATTAGCGATTTCCCTTTCTTGAACCCGTGTTGACTCTGCCAGATCACATTATGATTTTCTAAATATTCTGCAATAACCTCCTTAATAATGGACTCTGGCAATCTCCCTATGCCGGATGCTAGGGCGCTGGAGAGAATTCCCCGGGTCTTCTACAAAAAGGTGCCACGGGATCTTTTATATCCATTTCAGAAAGCCGACACGACCTCGGTTTAGAGAGGTCGCACCTCCGGCAGTGCAGCAACCCTTCGGCTTGGCAATGGAGTGGAACCGGAACTCATGCCTTTCGACTGTGTCAGCGCCTCCCAGCAAATGAAACTCCGCAAGGCGCATCAGGCTGGGCCCAAGTCACACTTCAGAGTCCCGGGCATGTGACTTAGGCTGGCCCTCTGCCGCTGTACTGAGGGTCGACTGCATTGTCGGAAGTGTCTTGCGAATAAGATAGTCAACCCAATCACCATCTTGTCTGCAATGTCCCATCAAACGGGCAAGTCAGGTGCAGCATGGGATAGACAAGAGTACAGCTCCTTCTATGCTGAGTGTGGTGACAAGGTGATTTTCACAATAACTTAATTGCAGTGTAATGTAAGCCTACTTGTGACACCAATAAATTATTACCTCAACCATGTGCCTCTCAGCAATCAGGTGAGCAGTCTTTATTGCACCAATAAAATATATTCCATTTCCCATTCATGCTAACCCTGTGTCCCCATCGGCATTTAGTTCCGATTTGATTTGATTTGGGTTTAATGTCACATTCCGGTGCCTGTTCGGGTAAGCTGGTACGGGAATTGAACGCGCGCTGCTGGCTTTGTTCTGCATCACAAACCAGCTGTCTAGCCCGCTGAGCTAAACCAGCTAGTGCGTGTGCTCAGACTTTTGTATCTCCTGTCCGATGGGAGGGGTTGGGAGACTGAGTAAGCTGGGTGGGAGGGGTCTTTGATTATGCTGCCCGCTTTCCCAAGGCAGCGGGAGGTGTAGACAGAGTCAAGGGATGGGAGGCGGGTTCTCGAGATGGACTGTGCTGTGCTCACGATCCTCTGTAGTTTATTCTACATTTAGAGTACCCAATTAATTTTTTCCAATTAAGCGGCAATTTAGCCTGGCCAATCCACCAACCCTGCACATCTTTGGGTTGTGGTGGCAAAACCCACGCAAACACGGGGAGAATGTGCAAACTCCACACAGACAGTGGCCCAGAGCCGGGATCGAACCCGGGACCTCGGCTCCGTGAGGCAGCCGTGCCAATCACTGTGCCACCGTGCTGCCCCCTCTGTAGTTTGTTAGGGTCATGGGTCGAGCAGTTGCCATACCAGGCTGTGATGCAGCCAGAAAGGATGCTTTCTATGGTGCATCTGTAAAACCTGATAAGAGTCGTTGTGGACATGCCGAATTTCCTTAGTTTCCTGAGGAAGTATAGGGGCTGTTGTGCTGTCGTAGCATCGATGTGGGTGGACCAGGACTCATTATTGGTACACCTAGTACCAGTGAAGCTGTCAACCATCTCCACCTTGGCACCATTGATGCAGACAGCGGTGTGTACGGCACTTCACCTCCTGAAGTCAATGACCAGTTCCTTAGTTTTGCAGACATTGATGGAGAGATTGTTGTCAATTTCCAGCATCTGTAGCATTTTGCGTTTACCCTTTAAGCGACTGATTCCGGACAGTGTTGGGGAGAGTTCCACTAGGAACGGAATTGAAATTATCCGACCTACACTCAAAACACACAGAAGCCAGTAATCTCTGACAAATGCTGTCCCTTCCCACCCACCCCGATACTGCCGGAGAACATGCCAGTCGGGACAGGTAGGCCCCGCTCTGTGGCGGAGGTAACAGGCCGTATTGTTGCACATTCTGCTCAACACTGACCCCTGACCCTTTCAAGAGGTGAGGTGTGTAAAGTGGCGCAGACACTTGTAAATGGCTGCAAGCCTGCAGAGGGCCACCTGCAGGTAACCTGAGAGCTCACCTTCCCCCAGCACAGCCCGCGGAGCATGTTCAAACCCAGTGTGACGAGGGAGTTCACGAACCAACTTCCCTCGAGCGACTGGCCCAGCACCAAGAAAGTGACAAATGGGCCTGCTCTCCATTAAGGGTGATATGAGAAGCAGCTTTGCAAATTAAGAAAGGACACGTCTGCACAGACAAACACATTCCTCATTTGGAGTGCGATTCTCAGCCGAGTACGGAATACCACGGCTCCGCTGCTTGTTTGTACACTGGTCCTTCAGTGCACCTCTCCAACGGGTTCGGCTATGCTATGCATGTCCCACAGGAACTGGGTGCCCTCCAGAACCTTAGTCAAGTGCGGACACCCTTCCACCGCGTGCTTTGCCGATCAGTGTTGGTAAATGTTGGTGTGGCAGCACATCTAACATTGTAAAAGGTGGAAAGTCACGTCACAGAAGCATTATAATAAACATAATCACCTTTATTGTCGCAAGTAGGCTTACGTGAACAATGCAATGAAGTTACTGTGAAAGCCCCTAGTCGCCACACTCCGGCGCCTGTTCGGGTACACAGAGGGAGAATTCAGAATGTTGAATTCACCCAACAAGCACATCTTTCGGGACAGACAGTGACCCAGATTAGCAGGCAAAGTTCAGGAAGGAAGGAGGGGCAGATGGATGGGAGGGGGATGGACAGATGAAGGGAGAGAGGGAGGGAGGGAAGGACAGATGGATGGATGGAGGGTCAGGTGGACGGACAGACAGAGGGATGGACACATGGGGAGATGAAGTGACAGACGGACGGAGGTACAGGCGGACTGACAGGAATGGATGGGCGGGTGGAGTGTGGGGCAGAGGGACAGAGAGAGGGACAGGCAGACTGACAGAGGGGTGGAGTGTGGGACGGAGGGAGGAATGGACAGACGGAAGTCAACGGATGGAGTGAGGGACGGAGAGGGAGAGAGATGAACAGACTTGCAGAGATTCAGGTCTTAACCAAATCCCTCCATAGCCACCTCCAGCCTCACCCAACTCCAAGATCTCTACACTCCTCCAAACTTAACTGACCTCCATCACTCCATCCGTGACGACATTGAGGAACGGGGTGATCTGGGATAAGACAGGAGGAGCTTTCCAGAGAGGGGAGAGGCCATAGAGGAATTTTAAAGCAAGGGGCGAGAATTTAAATTGTGGTGTTGCTGAATTGGTGCTCAGTGTAGGGCAGCAATCGTGGGTGATGGGATGAACAGAGCTTAGTAAGAGTCAGGACACGGGCAGCAGAGTTTTGGATGAGCTGAGATCCTGAAGAGTGTAAGATACAAGGCCGGCTGGGAGAGCATGAAAGGGGAATTGCGTGGAAAGCCCAGGTTGGCCCTCCCAGTACCGTACCGAGGGAGCGCCGCACTGTCGGAGGTGCCGCCGTCTGTCGGATATTTAAATCCCAGGCCCCATCTGCCCTCCCAGCTTACATTATGTTGAAGTGGGACGTGGTTTCCTGGCCCATATTTATCTCAGTCAACAGCAATAAAAAAAGATAAGCTCGTCCTTATCTCCTTGCTGTTGAGGAAATCAGCCATCCTAACGTACAGCAGCTGACTACGTTTTGCCGGAGAAACCACTGTGCAAAATCTTTTCAGAATGTCCAAATCATCGAAGAAGCACGTCTTTCGGGACTTGTGGGAGGAAACCGGAGGAAACCCACGCAGACACAGGGAAAGCGTGCAGACTCTGCACAGGCAGTGACCCAAGCCAGGAATCGAACCTGTACCCAAGCCAGGAATCAAACCTGTACCCGCTCCTCTTTCTTGGATTCCCCCCACCTCCCCCCCCCCCCCCCCCCCCCCCCCTACATCTACACCAGCGGCTTCCAGCATTAGCAATGGCAAGATTGGCGGCAGATTGTGTCGGGGCTGGATAGGATTCAGAGAATCTAAAACATGGGATAAGGGGGCGGCGACCACGTAGGACTGGGATGAGGAGAAATTACTTCACTTGAAGGGGTCGCGAATCTTTGGAATTCTCTATCCCCGGAGTGGTGTGGATGCTCCACCATTGATGGCCAGGGTAGACAGATTATTGATCTCTCGGTGATATGGGATGCGAGCAGGAAAGTGGTTTGAGGCCTAGTATGATTGAATGGCGGTGCAAGCTCGATGGGTTGTATGGTCTGTTCTCGCTCCTCCTTCTTGGGTCACCCCCCCCCCCCCCCCGCGGACCTGTTAGCATTGCTACCGCTTCCCAGCTAATCCAGCTCGGACACGGGAGCAGAGAGTCCTAATCTGTGCAGCCGTTAAGGTTTACCTATTGAGCCACTGACCAGCCTCTGCCGCTCCCTGAATTCCCCTGTGTGTCATGTTTAGCTAGAATGGTGCAAAGTGCATTCCAAAGCCTGGCGACTGACGCCAAGTGGCGGGGTGGTTCCTGTCCGAAGGTGGCAGGTACCCCTGACACACGGTCACGGATCGTTCGTTTACAAAACATCACTCCAGGTACTTGAACTACAGGACAGGACCTTCGAGCAGCCGGAACAAAAGAGGGGAGGGTGGTGAAAGGAGTGGGGGGTGGAGGAGTGTCGGAGTTCAGTGTTTAGTCCACAAACACAACAACAAAGCTTTGCGAAGGGGCTCTGAAAACATTCTCCCACTCACCCCGAGCGGCTCAGGTGTCCCCGTGGTCCCGAGGTGCCCCCGATCCGTTGCTCCACCTCTCCGCTTGCATGCAATCATTCCAGAAACTCGATCGGGCCCATTTGCGAGACTGGATCCCTTGTGAGGCAAAGTATGTTCCTTTTCCGTGCCAACTTTACACATTTAAAACGTGCATTTGCGTAGTGCCTGTGGCATTCCTCAAGTCGTGGGAAAGTACCTTGCAGCCACTGTTGGAAGGAACTCGGCAGCCAAATTGAATACAGCAAGCTCCCACAAACAGCAATGAGATCATCTGTTCTGAAGGCATGTGGCCCCACACTTGCAAGATACATTTATAATAATAATCTTTATTGTCACCAGTAGGCTTACATTAACACTGCAATGAAGTTATTGCGAAAAGCCCCTAATTGTCGCACTCTGGCGCCTGTTCGGGTACACAGAGGGAGATTTCAGATTGTCCAAATCACCTAACAAGCACGTCTTTTGGGACGTGTGGGAGGAAACCGGAGCACCTGGAGGAAACCCATGCACAGGGAGAACGTGCAGACTCCGCACAGACAGTGACCCACGCTGGGAATCGAACCGGAGACCCTGGAGCTGTGAAGCAACAGTGCTACCATGCCGCCCCTACAGTAGTAGAGTTGTTTGGCTGTAATTAGGGCTTGTCTGGCTGTTAAAAAGCAAAAAATAAATTCAGGGCTATGGGGAACAGGTGAGCAAAGTGCAAGCAAATCAGCCCACTAATGCACAGAAACCCCTCACCCAAGGCTGGTTTAGCACACTGGGCTAAATCGCTGGCTTTGAAAGCAGACCAAGGCAGGCCAGCAGCGCAGTTCAATTCCCGTACCAGCCTCCCCGAACAGGCGCCGGAATGTGGTGACTAGGGGCTTTTCACAGTAACTTCATTGAAACCTACTCGTGACAATAAGCGATTTTCATTTCAGTTTTCAATTGAACAGTATCCAATCCAAGCCGGTGAGAAACATGGTTGTGTTATTGGCTGATTTACATTTTCTCACTGTAGGCAGACAGTAGGGTAGGTTTTCTGCTGTGGGCACAATTCAAGTCACACACGGAAATTGCGTCCTTTTGGGAAAGTGTTCTGAGTTTCTGTACAAACTGATTGGCTGCCGTAAACTAGCACAACTGGTGTTTAACGATGAAATTAGATTTAAATAAAATTCTGCATTGAAAAACATGCAGAAGAGTTAACTTCATGAGAGTTTACAGCTGAAGGCAAGTTTAGCGCATATAAAAGCAGCATTTGAAATTTTTTTTTTTTTATAGTACCCAATTCATTTTTCCCCAATTTAGGGTGGCCAATTCACCTAACATGCACATCTTTGGGTTGTGGGGTTGAGACCCATGCAGACACGGGGGAGAAAGTGCAAACTCCACACGGGCAGTGACCCAGAGCTGGGACCGAACCTGGTCCTCGGCGCTGAAAAAGCAGCATTTTAAAATCCGTGTCCAAGTGTAAACTGGTTTTCAATGATTGAAAATGTCAAAGACCTTTTACTTGTTATATTGGGGTACTTACTTGTCTTAATGAATTGTATTTTTTTCCTAAATTTAGATTACCCAATTAATTTTTGTTCCAATTAAGGGGCAATTTAGCGTGGCCAATCCTCCTAACCTGCGCATCTTTGGGTTGTGGTGGTGAAACCCACGCAGACACGGGGAGAATGTGCAAACTCCACATGGACAGTGACCCAGAGCCGGGATCGAACCTGGACCTCGGCGCCGTGAGACAGCAGTGCTAACCACTGCGCCACCGTGCTGCCCAGAATTGTATTTTTAAAATATAAATTTACAGTATCCAATTCCCCCCCCCCCCCAATTGTGGGGCAATTTAGCGTGGCCAACCCACCTACCCTACACATTTAGAATTTACATTTAGAACAGTACAGCACAGAACAGGCCCTTCGGCCCTCGATGTTGTGCCGAGCAATGATCACCCTACTCAAACTCACATATCCACCCTATACCCGCAACCCAACAACTTCCCCCTTAACCTTACTTTTTAGGACACTACGGGCAATTTAGCATGGCCAATCCACCTAACCCGCACATCTTTGGACTGTGGGAGGAAACCGGAGCACCCGGAGGAAACCCACGCACACACGGGGAGGACGTGCAGACTCCGCACAGACAGTGACCCAGCCGGGAACCGAACCTGGGACCCTGGAGCTGTGAAGCATTGATGCTAACCACTATGCTACCGTGCTGCCCCACATCTTTGGGTTGTGGGGATGAGTCCCACGCAGACACGGGGAGAACGTGCAGACTCCGCACAGTGACCCAAACCGGGAATCGAACCCAGGTCCTTGGCTCTGTGAAGCAACAGTGCTAACCATTGTGCTACTATCACCTTCCCACGAACAGCTAGGTCAGTTCTCGAGTTTGTCAAGTTCACACTTGACAATTAATCCTCATGTTGATTGGTACTTTACTGACTTTTCCATGTTGTAATGTTCTGGATGATAAGTTTTACGTTATATACCAGGCTTACTCAGACTGTTCAATTCAGGCCCTTTGACAAAGAGGTGCGTCTATCGGATTGATTTTTCCCCAGGGTGAAATGCTGCCTTTCACCCTCCAATTTTTCTCCATTTGAACAAATCCATCTCCCAGCTTGTTGCAGGCATTTCAAATGTGGGGCAGAGAACGCTCTTCCGTTGTGGGGAGTGACACATGTACTCTGTCACCATCCACCAGATCAGGAATCGAACATCCATGAGGAAGGACGGGACACAGATTTAATTTGCAGTCACCCAAGAGTTGAGTCTCAATAAGGCTGCTGTTAAAAAGGTGGACAACGTTCCATTTCCTGACAACCTGGCAGTTATACTGCAGCCAAAGCAAAAGTGTGTACGTCAAAATGAATTTTATTACAAAGCAAATTCAACAGATTATCAAAAATGTATTACTAGCAAAGTGACATCAGAAACAAAAGAGAACTAAGTTTGTTTTTCTAGTTCCACATTTTCTTTTCGCCGCTATAAGTTACAATTCCTCACAGAAACGGGCATTTCATTTGCCAGTAATTAATGGGTTTCTAAGTACAACAATCACAGAGTCCCCTCGGAGGAACATCTTCGAGATGTATCGGTCCTTGTTGACCGGTTTTGACTTCTTCTTGCCTTTCCCACTCTTGGGCACTTCGGTCCACATCTCTTTGACGTTTTCTAACACCATGTTGCAATGTCTGGAACAGGAAATGGGAGAGAACGTCTCAGAAAAACGCTTGGCAGGATGGAAATGCCTCCCAACGGCATGCTTTCCACAATTGGTCGATGCAACACTCAATTCAGCACTCCAGTGGTATTCCACATTTTAAATGTGCCCTACATACGGTGTTGGGCTGGGGGAGAACCACGGAACATCCGGAAACTTCCACAGAACCCCCCGTGCGCATAACGTGTGTTGGGACAAGCTGGCTGAGCTGTAGGAAACAGAGGGTGATGACAGACGGCTGCTTTAGGGACTGGAAGCCGCCACGGTCCAGTATCGTACCACAGAGATCTGTGCTGGGTCCCCTATTATTCGTCATTTGTATAAACGACTTTTATGACTATGTGGGGGTTGGGATCAGCAAGTTTGCTGATGACACAAAGACTGGGCGGGTGGTTAACAGTGAGCCTGAGAGTCTTGGATTACAGGAAGATATAGACGGGATGGTCTGAGCAGAAAAATGGCAGATGGAATTTAATCCTGAAAAGGTTACACTTTGGAAGGAGAAATTTGACAAGGAAATATTCAAAGAATGGCACCAGACTGGGAAGTCCTGAGGAACAAAGAGACCTTGGACTGTTTGTAAAGAGATCTCTCATGGCAGACGGGCAGGTTAATAGGGCGGTGAAAAAGGCATATGGGACACTTGCCTTTATCAATCGAGGCATAGGTTACAAAAGCAGGGAGGTCATGTTGGAGTTGTGTAGGGCAGCACGGTGGCCTAGTGGTTAGCACAACCGCCTCACGGCGCTGAGGTCCCAGGTTCGATCCCAGCTCTGGGTCACTGTCCGTGTGGAGTTTGCACATTCTCCCCGTGTCTGCGTGGGTTTCGCCCCCACAACCCAAAAATGTGCAGAGTAGGTGGATTGGACACGCTAAATTGCCCCTTAATTGGAAAAAATAATTGGGTAATCTAAATTTATTTAAAAAAAATAAAAAATGTTGGAGTTGTGTAGAACTTTGGTGAGGCCACAGCTGGAGTACTGTGTGCAGTTCTGGTCGCCACATTATAGGAAGGATGTGATTGTACTGGAGGGGGTGCAGAGGAGATTCACCAGGATGTTGCCTGGGATGGAACATTTCAGTTGTGAAGAGAGGTTGGATAGGCTTGGGTTGTTTTCAGTGGAGCAGAGAAGGCTGAGGGGTGACCTGAGGTGGACAAGATTATGAGGGGCACGGACAGGGTGGACAGTGAGCAGCTGTTCCCCTTAGTGAAAGGTTAGTTACGAGGGGGTCACAAGTTCAAGATGAGGGACTGGAGGTTCGTGGGGAATTGGAGGGAAAACATTTTTACCCAGAGGGTGGTGACGGTCTGGAACGCACTGCTTGGGAGGGTGGTAGTGGTGAGTTGCCTCACATCCTTTAAAAAGTACCTTGATGAGCACTTGGCATGTTTTAACATTTGAGGCTGTGGGCCAAGTGTTGGCAAATGGGATTAGGATTGGCAGATCGGGTGCCTTTCATGCAGCGGTCCAGACTCGATGGGTTGAAGGACCTTTTCTGCACTGTATATTTCTGTGACAAAGTCAAACCAGGCAGCCACTGCATAAAATGAATTAGCCATGGGTGGAGGTGGCACAATATCAGTGGTTAGCTCTGCTGCCTATGAGACTGGGACCGGCTTCGATTCCGGCCTTGGGGCACTGCGTGTGTGGAGTTAGCACACTCTCCCCATATCTGCGTGGGTTTCCTCCGGGTGCTCCGGTTTCCTCCCACAGTCCAAAGAGGCTTGGGTTGGGTGGATTGGCCGTACTAAATTGCCCCTTAGTGTCCAAAAGGTTAGGTGGAGTTTGTGGGTTACGCGGACAGGGGCCCAGATGGGGGGTGCGCTTTTGGAGGGTTGGTGCAGACTCGATGGGCCAAAAGGTCATCTTCTGCACTGTGGGGATTCTATGAGGCACACTGCACCTCATAGAAAAGCAAAATGCCGCAGGTAGAGACAGGAATGCAGACAACTTGCGTCAATATTTAGCGTGGACTGTAATCCACCTTGGCAAAAGGTGCTACCATCAGCATTGGAGTCAATTACACACACATTGCTGATTTTAAAATTTTTTTAGTGTACCCAATTCTTTTTTTTCCAAATAAGGATTTAGCATGGCCAATCCACCTACCCTGCACATTTGGGTTGTGGGGGGTGAGACCCACACAGACACGGGGAGAATGTGAAAACTCCACACGGTCAGTGACCCAGGGCCGGGATGGAACCCGGATCTTCAGCGGTGCGAGGCAGCAGTGCCAACCACTGCACCACCATGTCGCCCCTCACAGGTACTACTGATAAGGTAGTAAGGATACCAACATATTTCAGTCATTGTAGTTCTTACCCCGTACTTACCAATTGAAAATGAAATGAAATGAAAATCGCTTATTGTCACGAGTAGGCTTCAATGAAGTTACTGTGAAAAGCCCCCTAGTCGCCACATTCCGGCGCCTGTTTGGGGAGGCTGGTACGGGAATCGAACCGTGCTGCTGGCCTGCTTGAAAAGCCAGCGATTTAGCCTGGTGAGCTAAACCAGCCCCTTATACAAGGCTCTGCTGGTTTCAACCAAAATTAGGTCTTCAATAGGTTGCAATCAGATTTAAGGTAAAAGACAGAGGTAGTCCATTATCAACTGGGTGATTGTAGAACAGTATTGAGGGCTATTGTGTTACCAGGCCTGTACCCGCTCTTTTGAGGACCAGTTAGCCCCAGTCTCCTGTCCCCTGTCCTTTGTCCGTATCCCTGCCATCTTTTCTGCCCTTGAGCATTTAGCCGATTCCTATTCGAAGGCTATCGAGCAGTGCATTTCAAATCCCAACTACTCTTTTTTTTTTAGATTAGCCAATTATTTTTTCCAATTAAGGGGCAATTTAGCGTGGCCAATCCACCTACTCTGCACATTTTTGGGAATCCCAACTACTCTTTGCATAAATGTTTTGCGTCACGTTGCCTCTGGCGATTTTGCAACTCACCGCATGCCTACATCTTTTGGTTATCGACCAGTCAGTGTTATATCACTGCCTGAAACTGGATTCACTGCCAGCAGAAAGGGATGGCATTTTCTCCCCGTCTGTTGGGGCTCAATTCACATCCAGTTTTCTGGGTGGAAGCGCGACAGGCTAGCTAACTTCTTTTATATGACAGCCCCCACTGTTAACATGGTGAACACTGCAATGAAACAATGGCGCAAATTAACAGAGGCACAAATGAGCCAATTAATTCTGTTCCGCACACAGAGGATGATTCAGAAGTCTGCGCTGACTGTCTGCCCACTTTGCCGTCTTGATGTCTACATAGGATGGCCGAGGGCGTTCCTCTTTAACACTTTCTCGTGGATATATCACTTTCGTTCCATTTTTTAAGCTGGATCCTACACTGTCCCAATTATTTCCCATTGTGTAAAAAAAAATTGATCCATGTAACTTCTTCCCAAATGTTCAAGTGGAGTTGGAATATGTCCAGGTCAGGAGGAGCATGCAGAAACACAGGTGTGGGCCAGACCACATGGGTTTGCACTCCATGGTCAAGTAAAGGAGGTGCCTAAATGGTTAAAATAACCAGGCAACATAATGCAGTTTAAGTGCCGTTTTTGGAAACGGTAAAGTGAGCACCACTTACCAGGTGCGGCTGTTTTCCAGGATAAATGGGAATGCCAGGCAAGTGGTGGGATCTCAAGTGGGCGACAAAGCACCTCAATGCAGCTGTTATAGTTTGACAAATAAGGCACGCCACTTTTCTCCTGTTCTATACCAACAACTCCTTGAATCTTGAACAGATGAGCAAAATGCAGCAGGCAAAGATAGCTAGATGCCGTCTCACCGTATTTAACCAAGGGCTCGTACTTCCCTTCCCTGAGGGGAGGCCTCTAGCACCAGATGCTCGGCATACCAGACGACGCCAGTTCTCAGGTAAAGTCCAATGTGATGCAACTTACAGCTGGCAGACCACAGAGTGAATACAATTCCAGGAAAGGGTGAGTATAGAGATTAATTTCCAGACTGGTTTCTTGTTCAATTGAAGAAATGTCACTCGACCAGAATTTAATGGGTGTTTTTCTACATTCAATACACCTGCAAACTAACGTCAAGGTACGAAGAAGGGATTATCTATTGGCGCGACTATGAAGCATTCTGCAAGTCCGCCCCCTCCATCCTTCCTGGTCTGCAAAATTCAATTCCACACTGGGAAATATTTGCAAATTATAAAAGGAACTATTGTAGAGCCCTCACCTGACAAGAGATGGCCAGCATTCACTGGGGGGAATGGGCGAGAGATTGATTGCAATCTATTGCAATGTTTCTGCAACGCCAAAATTTTGAACAAGACCACAGATCCCAACCCTCAGGTTTTTCTGGTCGGGACAGATTTTTTCTAAAAATTGACGTGCAAAACATACCCAGTGAAGTGCGCTCCCCTACCACATGCATTTTTTTAGTAGAGATGGGGTTTGGAAAGCAAGGAGAAAAGCGACTACCTGTCGAAGGCCTTGACTCGGCCGAGCAGCTTCTTGTTGTTGCGACAGTTGATGAGGACCTGTGTGTTGTTTTTGACGGACTGCGTCAGAACAGAGAGAGGTCCTGTGTTAAACTCTTCCTCCTCTCGCTTCTGAAGCTCCTCGGGAGTCATCTCACTCTTGGGCTTGTTTAGCAGACTCCTAGAGGGAGGAATTAAAAATAAAAAGTGATTTCACTGTTAAGGATGCTATATTGAGAATCAACAGTAATAAGGCTGGGCGGTGTGTCAAACTGGGCCTCATGCCTAGGGGAACCGGAGACTCGTATAGCATGTTTCCGTACCAGCCTCTCCGAACAGGCACCGGAATGTGGCGACTCGGGGCTTTTCACAGTCACTTCATTTGAGGGGCTGTTTAGCACAGGGCTAAATCGCTGGCTTTGAAAGCAGACCAAGCAGGCCAGCAGCACGGTTCGATTCCCGTAACAGCCTCCCCGAACAGGCGCCGGAATGTGGCGACTAGGAGCTTTTCAAAGTAACTTCATTTGAAGCCTACTCGTGACAATAAGTGATTTTCATTTTCATTTCATTGAAGCCTACTTGTGACAATAAGCGATTTGCATTTCATTTCCTAAAGACAGAACATACCAACGTATTAGTAGGACTGAGCCAACGATTTAAGAGTAAAGATAGAGGCCAGGTATCAGGATGTGCTGCACCATTTGTTTTAGAAAAAGTCTAAAGACCACAAGGATTCCCGCTCCTCTCCCCAAATCTGCTTCAAAAACCTCAGTAATTTGTAAAGGCTTCCAAGGCCGGGTCTATTTTCTTTAAAAAAAACACTAACTTTGGGGTGATTTGATAAACACATAAAAAATCGTTAAAGGCTTTAATAACAGCTTGCGGAGGCCAAAGGGCCATGTATCTAGGTATGGGTAGGCCTTTGTTAGATAATGTTTCACGGGAGGAGAGTAGACCGGCGTTCCCTCTGGTGCCCCCCTCCCCCACCGCAAGAATCTATATCCCTGCTCCCCTCTATTGCTCCACATGCTGCCCCTCAGTGACATCATCTGAAGCAGTGTTTGTTTTCACTGACGCCACCCAGCTCTACCTCACCAGCACCTCTCCCGACTCCCCGCAGGATCGCTACATAATCTGACTGCTTATTAGGCATGTCACTGTAACCCTCATTTATGCCTGTTACTCCTGCATTTGACTATTCCAACACACAACTAGCTGATCTCCTACATTCTACCCTCTGGAAATGAGGTCATCCATGCTGCCAAGTCCTATTCACCCATCAGTAAGTAAGTGCGCTGACTTACACTGGATCCTCATTGCGCAATAACTTGATTTCAGAATTCTCACCCGTGCTTTTAGATTGCTCCGCCTGCTCTCCTCCCCACCTCTCTGACCTCCTCCAGCCCTAGAACCTTCAACAACAATGCTTGCTAAGAGAGATGACTGGCCAATGATGAAAAAAAAAAATGAAAATCGCTTATTGTCACGAGTAGGCTTCAAATGAAGTTACTGTGAAAAGCCCCTAGTCGCCACATTCCGGCGCCTGTTCGGGGGGGGCTGTTACGGGAATCGAACCGTGCTGCTGGCTTGCCTTGGTCTGCTTTCAAAGCCAGCGATTAGCCCTGTGAGCTAAACAGCCCCTCCTGATGCTGTTCCTCCTGAGAAGCTCCTGGGAAGCTAGTCAGTCAACTGCACCCTTTTGTATCTTCTTTGACCTGGGGAAACCTATCGAAGCAATTAGACTGACGCAGAGATTGGATGAAGAGAAGTCAGCGCCCGGGCTAGTCTTTCCTGATCAGGGAGCAAAGCCTTAGATGCAGGACAGATGAACTCCTGCCCAACAGCAGGGTATCGTAGTCAAATTATTCCTGAGAGTAACGTCCAGGTGCAATCAGCAGCACAAAGGAGGTGTATGAATACTCGAGGAAGTGCACACGAAAGGATGCATCCAAGGGATTACCTCGTAAAGGTAGGGTCGGTAGAATTTTTCGAAATTCATTTACGGGATGCGGCCGTCGCTGTCTGGGGCAGCATTTATTGCCCATCGCTGATACGGTACAAATCTGGTCAATAGAGTTGAGATGCAGATAGGCCATACTGGCCGATAAAATTCAAGGGCCCACTCTTGTTCCTGGGTTCCGATCTGGAACTGAGGCTGGGTGCTTCAGGCTTTTTGTTGTCAGTGCTAACTAGTCTAGATCTTAAAGAGCTATTAGTCAGCTAAATTAATAGCTCACATAAGAACGTCTCTGCTTTTCTATAGCGTCTATGGTTAAATATTATCAGGTCCAGCAACCCGTGCAGTCTTCAGTGCCTCAAATCAAACTAAGGCCATTTATGCATTCATATTCAATGAGTCAATATCTAAAGTATGTATACCCGTCGCTGTATCATCACAGAACTTCCAGTGCAGGAGGCCATTCGGCCCATCGAGTCTGCACCGGCCCTTGGAAAGGGCACCCTACTTAAGCCCCCGCTTCCACTCTATTCCCGTAACCCCACCTAATCTTTTTGGACACTTAGGGCAAATTATCATGGCGAATCCACCTAACCTGCACATCTTTGGACTGTGGGAGAAAACCGGAGCACCCTGAGGAAACCCACACAGACATGGGGAGAACGTGCAGACTCCGCACAGACAGCGACCCAAGCCGGGAATTGAACCTGGGACCCTGGCTCTGTGAAGCAACAATGCTAACCACTGTGCTACCGTGCCGCCCTAAAGTACAAGTAAATAGAAAACAGATATATCTACATTTCAGCCATATGCTCCTCCTCAATCCTAACCACCATGCTGAATATTTCAAAGGATCTCGGAGGTCCACTTTGGTGGCAAAAACGAGGAGGCAGATTATTATCTGAATGGCTATAGATTGGGAGTGGGGAATGTGCAACGAAACCTGGGTGTCCTCGTATACCAGTCACTGAAGGGAAGCACGTAGGTGCAGCAGATGGTAAAGGCGGCAAATGATATGTCGGCCTTCACTGCGAGTGGATTCAAGTACAGGAGCTGGGGCGTCTCGCTGCAATTATACAGGACCTTGGTGGGACCACACCTGGAGTAGTGTGTGCAGTTTGGTGTCCTTATCTGAGGATGGATGATCTTACTCTAGAGGTAGTGCAGCGAAGGATCACCAGACTGATTCCAGGGATGGCACGGATTCAGGACAGCACGGATTCAGGACAGCACAGTAGCACAAGTGGATAGCACTGTGGCTTCACAGCGCCAGGGTCCCAGGTACGATTCCCCGCTGGGTCACTGTCTGCACGTTCTCCCCGTGTCTGGGTGGGTTTCCTCCGGGTTTTCCGGTTTCCTCCCACGGTCCAAAGACGTGCAGGTTAGGTGGATTGGCCATGATAAATTTCTCTTTGTGACCAAAAAAGTTTAGATGGGGTTATTGAATTACAGGGATAGGGTGGAAGCGAGGGCTTAAGTGGGTCGGTGCAGACTCGATGGACCAAATGGCCTCCTTCTGCACTGTATGGTCTATGTTCTATCCCTAATTGCCCCTTGAGAAGGTGGTGAGCCGCCTTCTTGAACCCGCTGCACTGGAAGTGATGGGTGAGGGAAGTGATGGGGAGGGAAGTGATGGGGGAAAGTGATGGGGGAAAGTGATGGGGGAAAGTGATGGGGGAAAGTGATGGGGGAAAGTGATGGGGGAAAGTGATGGGGGAAAGTGATGGGGGAAAGTGATGGGGGAGAAGTGATGGGGGAGAAGTGATGGGGGAAAGTGATGGGGGAGAAGTGATGGGGAGAAGTGATGGGGGAGAAGTGATGGGGGAGAAGTGATGGGGGAGAAGTGATGGGGGAGAAGTGGGGGAGAAGTGATGGGGGAAGTGATGGGGGAGAAGTGATGGGGGGAAGTGATGGGGGAGAAGTGATGGGGGAGAAGTGATGGGGGAGAAGTGGGGGGAGACGTGATGGGGGAGAAGTGATGGGGGGAAGAGTGGGGGGAGAAGTGATGGGGGGAAGTGATGGGGGGGAAGTGATGGGGGGGAAGTGGTGGGGGGGAAGTGATGGGGGGGAAGGGATGGGGGGGAAGTGATGGGGGGGAGAAGTGATGGGGGGGAAGTGATGGGGGGGAAGTGATGGGGGGGGGAGTGATGGGGGGGGAGTGATGGGGGGGGAGTGAGGGGGGGGGTGATGGGGGGGGAGTGATGGGGGGGGAGTGATGGGGGGGGAGTGATGGGGGGGGAGTGATGGGGGGGGGGGAAGTGATGGGGGGGGAAGTGATGGGGGGGGGAAGTGATGGGGGGGAGTGATGGGGGGTAGTGAGGGGGGGAGTGATGGGGGGGAGTGATGGGGGGGAGGTGATGGGGGGGGGAGTGATGGGGGGGGGAGTGATGGGGGGGGAGGATGGGGGGGGAGTGATGGGGGGGGGAGTGATGGGGGGGGAGAAGTGATGGGGGGGGAGTGATGGGGGGGGAAGTGATGGGGGGGGGGAAGTGATGGGGGGGGAAGTGATGGGGGGGAAGTGATGGGGGAGAAGTGATGGGGGAGAAGTGATGGGGAGAAGTGATGGGGGAGAAGTGATGGGGGAGAAGTGATGGGGGAGAAGTGATGGGGGAGAAGTGATGGGGGAGAAGTGATGGGGGAGAAGTGATGGGGGAGAAGGTGATGGGGGGGAAGTGATGGGGGGGAAGTGATGGGGGGGAAGTGATGGGGGGGAAGTGATGGGGGGGAAGTGAGGGGGAAGTGATGGGGGGGAGTGAGGGGGGGGGAGTGATGGGGGGGAGTGATGGGGGGGGAGTGATGGGGGGGTGATGGGGGGGAGTGATGGGGGGGGAGTGATGGGGGGGGAGTGATGGGGGGGAGGGTAGTGATGGGGGGGGGAAGTGATGGGGGGGGGGGGAAGTGATGGGGGGGGAAGTGATGGGGGGGAGTGATGGGGGGAGTGATGGGGGGGAAGTGATGGGGGGGGAGTGATGGGGGGGGGAGTGATGGGGGGGAGTGATGGGGGGGGAGTGATGGGGGGGGAGTGATGGGGGAGAAGTGATGGGGGAGGAGTGATGGGGGGGAGTGATGGGGGGGGAGTGAGGGGGGGGAAGATGGGGGGGGGGGAAGTGATGGGGGGGGAAGTGATGGGGGGGAGTGATGGGGGGAGTGATGGGGGGAGTGATGGGGGGGAGTGATGGGGGGGGGGGGGGGAGTGATGGGGGGGGAGTGATGGGGGGGGGGAGTGAGGGGGGGAGTGATGGGGGAGAGTGATGGGGGAGTGATGGGGGGAGTGATGGGGGGAGGGGGAGTGATGGGGGGGTGATGGGGGGGAAAGTGATGGGGGGGGGGAAAGTGATGGGGGGAAAGTGATGGGGGAAAAGGGATGGGGGGGAAAGTGATGGGGGGGGAAAGTGATGGGGGGGAAGTGATGGGGGGGAAAAAGGAGGGGGGGGGAAGTGATGGGGGGGGAGGAAGTGATGGGGGGGGGAAGTGATGGGGGGGGAAGTGATGGGGGGGGAAGTGATGGGGGGGGAAGTGATGGGGGGGGGGGTGATGGGGGGGGGAGTGATGGGGGGGGGGGAGTGATGGGGGGGGGGGGGGAGTGATGGGGGGGGGGGGGGGAGTGATGGGGGGGGGGGAGTGATGGGGGGGGGGGGAGTGATGGGGGGGGGGGGAGTGATGGGGGGGGAGTGATGGGGGGGGGAGAGGGGGGGAGAGATGGGGGGGGAGAGATGGGGGGGGAGTGATGGGAGGGGAGAGATGGGGGGGAGTGGTGGGGGGGGGGGAGTGATGGGGGAGTGATGGGGGGGTGTGATGGGGGGGAGAGTGATGGGGGGGGAGAGTGATGGGGGGGGGAGTGTGGGGGGGAGTGATGGGGGGAGTGATGGGGGGAGTGATGGGGGGGGGAGTGATGGGGGGGGGAGTGAGGGGGGGGGAGTGATGGGGGGGGAGTGATGGGGGGGGGGGGAGTGATGGGGGGGGGGAGAGTGATGGGGGGGAAGTGATGGGGGGGAAAGTGATGGGGGGGGGAAAGTGATGGGGGGGGGGGGAGTGATGGGGGGGGGGAGAGTGATGGGGGGGGAGAGTGATGGGGGGGGAGAGTGATGGGGGGGGAGAGTGATGGGGGGGGGAGAGTGATGGGGGGGAGAGTGATGGGGGGGAGAGTGATGGGGGGGGGAGAGTGATGGGGGGGAGGTGAGGGGGGGAGAGTGGGGGGGGAGAGTGATGGGGGGGAGAGTGATGGGGGGGGGGGGGGGAGAGTGATGGGGGGGGGAGAGTGATGGGGGGGGGAGAGTGATGGGGGGGGGAGGAGTGATGGGGGGGGAGAGTGATGGGGGGGGAGAGTGATGGGGGGGGGGGAGAGTGATGGGGGGGGGGGGAGAGTGATGGGGGGGGGGGGAGAGTGATGGGGGGGGAGAGTGATGGGGGGGGAGAGTGATGGGGGGGGAGAGTGATGGGGGGGGAGAGTGATGGGGGGGGAGAGTGATGGGGGGGGGAGAGTGATGGGGGGGGGAGAGTGATGGGGGGGGAGAGTGATGGGGGGGGAGAGTGATGGGGGGGGAGAGTGATGGGGGGGGGGAGAGTGATGGGGGGGGGGGGGGAGTGATGGGGGGGGTTTAGTGATGGTTGGTCGGAGGGGGTAGTGTTGGTAGATGGGTGGGGAGGAGAGAGAGAGGTGTTTGGCGGCCGGAGCGGATCCGGGGGCGGCTCCTCTCTCTCCGGGTTGGGTTGGGGGGGGGGGGGGGGTAGTAGTGACGGTGAAGGGGATGGGTGGGGGTGATGGTGGGCCGGGGCGGCTTCTCTCTCTTCGGGCGGGGGGGATGGCCTCGGGTCGGCGCCATCGGACTAGGCCTCAGGCCTTAGCGACGCCTTCCAAATGCACCGCACCGGGCTTGGGAACAGCGTCGGCGCCATAAAGCGGGAGCCCAGATCGTCCCGCGCGCACGCTCTTCCCCATCGCCCGTTCCTCCCGCCCGCCAGCCACTCGCTCACATATTGCCTGATGTCCGCCCGCCGCCTTCAGCGCCGTCCGACCGCGTTTAGGCTCCCACCGGAAGAGAATACTCTATTTCCGGTCGGCCCGCGCAATGCACGCCGGGGGGTGTAGTCTTCAGGACCGCGCTCTGCACACGGCGGCCGGCAGTGTGCGGCCGGAGCATTCTGGGAGCTGTAGTCCTGTAGCGCCGTCCTAACAGCGTAGAGGCAGCTCCGGGAACTACAACACCCGGCAGCCCCCCGGCACCCAAGACCCCGTGCCAGGCGTTCTTAAAGGGACAGAGGCATTGAGTGTGATTGAACCTGTTCTCATCACTTAAAGTCGTATTCGAATATGAATATGATGCCGACTTGAAGCAAAAGATATGATGCTTTGACATAGTTGGCAAGGGGAAACAGAATTGACCTGAAGAAGATTCTCTTCTCCAAAAGAAAATAAACAGTAAAAGCTGGGCGGCATGGTGGCACGGTAGTTAGCATAGCTGCCTCACAGAGCCAGGGGCACGGGGCAGCAGATTACAGAGATTCACAACTGTTTAGGAGACATTTCTCCTCAACTCCATTTTAAATCTGCGTGGGTTTCCTCCGTGTCCTCTGGTTTCTTCCCACAGTCCAAAGATTACCCTGAGGCAATGACTTCTTGTTCCAGGATGCCCCACAAGAAGAACCAACCGCTCCATCACTACTTTATCCACACCTTTCATCATCTTGTATACCTCAATTTTCTCCCCTCATTCTTCTAAACTCCAGAGAGTATAGGCGTAAACTGTTCAATCTCTCTTCATACTCTGGAATCAACCTAGTGAACCTCCTCTGAACTGCCTCCAATGCCACTACATCTTTCTTCAAATAAGGGGATCAAAACTGTGCTCAATACTCCATTCTTTCATTCTATAATCAGCAAATTAAACAGAGAGCTAATTAATTACAAACAATATACAGCAGAGAAAGAGGCCATTATGTTCAACAGTTTAACACAGGTATTTAGATGCCACATGAACCTCCTCTTTTTAGCAAAGAATTAGCAGTGCAGAAGGAGGGCATTCGGCCCATCAAGTCTGCACCAGCCCTTACAAAGAGCACCCGACTGAACCCCACGTATCTACCCTATCCCTGTAACCCACATTTAACATTTTTTGGACAATTTATCATGGCCAATCCACCTAACCCGCACATCTTTGGACTGTGGGAGGAAACCGGAGCACCCGGAGGAAACCCACGCAGACACGGGGCTAATGTGCAGACTCCGCACAGACAGTGACCCAAGCCGGGAATCGAACCTGGGACCCTGGAGCTGTGAAGCAACTGTGCTAACCACTGTGCTACCGTGCTGCCCTTTTATCTAACCCTTTCGGAATGACCTTCTCCTTTCTCCCTGCCGGGTTTATCAAAAGATTCCCTTTAAATACATTTGTGAGAGTAGTTTTTTTGGAGACCATGAGTTGTTGCAATGCATAATGAACTGTCTGAAAGGGCAGTAGAGGCAGATTCAACAATAACTTTCAAAACAAATTTGATGTACAGCTGGAAAGGAAAATAAATTGAAAGCAATTATAGAATACCTAGAAAGCAGAAGGAGACCATTCAGCCCACCAAGTCTGCACTAACCCTGAAAAAGACTACCCTACCTGAGGCCACACACCTGCCCTATCCACATAACCCCACCTTGCACACCTTTGGACACTAAGGGGCCATTTAGTGCGGCCAATCCACTTAACCTGCACATCTTTGGACTGTGGGAGGAAACCCACACAGAGACGGAGAGAATGTGCAGACTCCACACAGACAGTGGCCCGAGGCACGAATCGAACCCGGGTCTCTGGCGCTGTGAGGCAGCAGCGCTAACCACCGTGCCACTGTGTAGCCCTAAATGGGGACGAGTTATAGGGTGAAGGGTCAGCATTGTTATGATGGGCCAAATGGCCCTCTTCTGTCCAGTATGATTTTAAATTAACAGTCATTTATTCCTCTTGGAAAGCACATTATTTTAAAAATAAATTTAGAGTACCCAATTAATTTTTTCAAAATAACAGGCAATTTAGCTTGACCAATCCACCTACCCTGCACATGTTTTGGGTTGTGGGGGCGAAACCCACGAAAACACGGGGAGAATGTGCAAACTCCACACGGACAGAGACCCAGAGGCGGGATCGAACCTGGGACCTCGGCGCCGTGCGGCAGCAGGGCTAACCACTGCGCCACCGTGCTGCCCAGCACATTATTTTATTTTAATTTTTAAAAATATTTTTATTAAAGTTTTGCTCACATTATTTTTTTGACCATGTATTGTTCCCACTCAGGAGGACGACAGATTTTAGGGCTGACAAATGAGAGTTTTATTTCTCCATGTTAAATGTATTCTTTCCCAATTCAACACTCCCAGGAATATCCAAATCAGCTCTGTACTCAAACTACCCTCGACCCAATCTTAGAGGATTTCCATTGCAAATGTGGCTGAAACTATTCCTGGAGGGTTCCTCACCTGATCTGTTGCCTCCATTAGCCCAATCAGTCAATCAGCCTTTTTTCTTATCTCCAATATCTTCATAAATAAACCGAGCTTTCATACAAAACATTTTAGAAGATGCGCATTTTTTGATGTCCCGACGGTTTCATTAAAATAGACGATCTGGTCAACCGAGGAATTAGGAGCAGAATTAGGCAATTCAGCACTTGGAGCCTGCTCCGCCATTCAGTCAGATCATGGCTGATCTCATCCTGGTCTTAAATCCACCTCTCTGGTCATTATCACATTGCTAGGGCAGCACGGTGGCCTAGTGGTTAGCACAACCGCCTCACGGTGCTGAGGTCCCAGGTTCGATCCCGGCTCTGGGTCACTGTCCGTGTGGAGTTTGCACATTCTCCCTGTGTCTGCGTGGGTTTCGCCCCCACAACCCAAAATATGCAGAGTAGGTGGATTGGCCGCGCTAAATTGCCCCTTAATTGGGAAAAATAATTGGGTAATCTAAATTTTTTTTTTAAATTATCACATTGCTGGAGGGCAGCATGTGGCGCAGTGGTTAGCACTGGGACTGCGGCACTGAGGACCCGGGTTCGAATCCCGGCCCTGGGTCACGGTCCGTGTGGAGTTGCACATTCTCCCCATGTCTGCGTGGGTTTCACCCCCACAGCCCAAAGATGTGCAGGTTAGGTGGATTGGCCGCGCTAAATTGCCCGTTAATTGGGAAAAAAAATAGTAGGGTACTCTATTATCACATTGCTGTTTGTGGGAGCTTGCTTTGCGGAGATTGGCTGCCAAGTTATGACAGTTTTTTTTCTTAATAAATTTAGAGTACCCAATTCATTTTTTCCAATTAAGGGGCAATTTAAGGAGTTTTACAAGAGGCAGTGGGTTGGAGGGGGGGGGGGGGGGGGGGGGGGTCCCGGGGTCCCGGGGTCCCGGGGTCCCGGGGTCCCGGACTCCTTTCTTTTTTCTCCTTTGTTTTTTTGTTTCCACCGTGGGAGGGTTTGTTTTATTGGATGCATATATTGTTGTTATTGTTAAGGGGATTGACTTTGTATTTGTTACCGTTTACTGTCCGGGGGGGAATTCTGGAGGAAATGTGAAAATGGAGAATAAAAACATATTTTAAAAAGGGGCAATTTAGCATGGCCAATCCCTGCACATCTTTGGGTTGTGGGGGGGTGAAACTCACGCAAACACGGGGAGAATGTGCAAACTCCACACGGACAGCGACCCAGAGCCGGGATCGAACCCGGGACCTCGGCGCCGTGAGGCAGCAGGGCTACCCACTGCGCCACCGTGCTGCCCCTGTCAAGTTACAACAGTGACTGCACCTCCAAAGTATTTATTTTGTTGGTAAATGCTCTGGGCTAACACGAGACTGTGAAAGACTCCATCTAAATGCAAGACACTTATTTTTCCTTAACCTTGAACAACTGGGAGTAAAGGCGAAACTCCACGAATCAGTGAGTAGATGCATTGTTGTACAGAGTGTGTATGTGTGTTTGTGAGAGTGTGCGAGTGCGAGAGTGTGAACACGTGTGTGTGTTTGAGAGTGTGAGTGTTTAATGAGAGTGTGTGAGTGTGTTGAGTGTGTGTGAATATGTGTGAGTGTTTGTGTTTGTGGGGGGGGGGTGTTTGTGAGAGTGTGTGAGTATGTGCGTTTGTGAGTGTGTGTCTGTATTAGTGAGTGTGTGAATGTGTGTTTTTGTGGGAGTGTGTGAGTGCGTTTGTGAGAGTGAGTGCGTGCATTTATGAGAGTGTGTGTGTGTGTGCAAGTGTGTGTGAGGGTGTGTGCGTGAGTGTGTGTTTGTGAGAGTGTGTGGGGCAGCACTGTGGCACAGTGGTTAGCACTGCTGCCTCACAGCGCCAGCGACCCGGGTTCGATTCCGGCCTCGGGTGTCTGTGCGGAGTCTGCACATTCTCCCCGTGTGTGCGTGGGTTTCCTCCGGGTGCTCTGATTTCCTCCCACAGTCCAAAGGTGTACAGGTTAGGTGGATTGGTCATGCTAAATTGCCCCTTCGTGTTCAAAGGTTGGGTGGGGTTACAGGAATATGGCAGGAAATTGGGCCTAGGTAGGGTGGTCTTTTGAAGGGTCGGTGTAGACTCGATGGACTGAATGGTCTCCTTCTGCACTGTAAGGTTCCTATGATTTCTATGAGAGTGTGTGTGTATGTGAGCACATGTGGCTATGTAAGTGTGCCTGTGTGTGTGTGTATGTATTTGCATGTATGTGCAGGTAATGAGCATGCTCAATTGGACTTAACAGTGATTCCCTCCCCCCCTCCCCCCTTCCCCCCCCCCCCAACCATGTTGAAGCAGTCTGCGAACCCCGCTATCTCCAATCATACTTGAAAAAAAGGGGGGAGCTGGTCCCGTGGACTGGCAGCCAAACAGGAGACTTACATTCTCAGGCAGGAATGTGCAATAGCATATCCAGGTGTGGGGGGAAATTGGGCAGTGAGCGTTATATTGTGCGGTACACACAGGGTGTTACAGCGAGAGGTTCATTTAATCATGCAGGGAGCACAGTGGTTGGCACAGTTGCTTCACAGCTTCAAGGTCCCAGGTTCGGTTCCCCCAAAGATGTGCAGGGTAAGTGAATTGGCCACGCTAATTCCAGAGCTTGGGACCCAGAAAGGGAGCATTTAGGAAATATTCTACACACATGTTCCTTCTACCAAAGTGGGGTTACCTCACATTTTCCCACATTGTATTCCATCTGCCACGTTCTTGCCAAAACCCTCCTGCAGCCGCTTTTCATCTTCCTCACAACGCACATTCTTGTCTCGCTTTGTATCATCTGCGAGCTTGGAAATATTGCACATGGTCCCCACGTCCAAATCATTGAGTTAGATTGTGAACAGCTGGGCTCACAAGTACCGATCCTTGCAATACCCCACTCATATAATGAAAACGTCTTCCATTTCTGTAGCACCTTTCATGCACCTGAGGATGTCGCACGGAGCTTCGCCGCCAATGAGATACTTTTTTTTTAGAGTATCCAATTCATTTTTTCCAATTAAGGGGCAATTTAGCATGTTCAATCCACCTACGCCGCACATCTTTGGGTTGTGGGGGCGAAACCCACGCAGACACGGGGAGACAATGGGATACTTTTGAAGTGTAGTCACCATTGCAACGTTGGAGTTTGCCAACGCGCGCACAGCAAAGGTCCCAGCGACGCTGGCAATGACCAGATCATCTCTTGGTTGAGCGATGAACATCGAGCCGGAGACATTAGGGATAAAAGGTGGGGGGATTCCTTGATGAATTGGGGTTGTGGTGCTGGGATGCACTGTTCATTCTGCAATTCTAACAGAGAGAGGCAAGCCTGCAGGAAAAAGGGCTAGTACCGCCCTTTAAATTACAAAGTTACGTCAAACGAAGCAGATAAATAAAAGGTGCTAACATGAGTCATTCATTCCTCCTTGAGAGTGAGTGCGGTGTTGAGACAGGCTCCCTGCCTCAGGGGGGAGAAGATTTGATATCTGTATTTAAGTTAGTTTGGCCATCTCTCCATCATGCGATCAAAACAGTTTCACATCAGCCTGACATTCGGGGGATGACAACTACATTAACCTGGTGTAACATGATAACGGTTTAAGGAACATTTGCTGGGCAAATTACTGAGTCGATGAGTAAATACACTTCAAAGCATCGCGGTTTATCAATGACCCTGATGTTCGGTGTCTGGAGTTAAGACGTTAAGAGGCCTCCCTGTCTCCTTTAGGGTGAAACACGGCTCTGTGTGGGAATCAGACTGACTGCTGGGAGCTCGGTGGGAGAGGTGGGTGGGTGGGTGGGTGGGGGGTGGGGGGGAGGGGGGGGTAAGGGAGGATCGGGCATTTAAATGGAGCTCACGGAGAATTTCACACCCAGTGAACTGCGAATAGAATATAGAACAGTACAGCACAGAACAGGCCCTTCGGCCCTCGATGTTGTGCCGAGCAATGATCACCCTACTCAAACCCACGTATCCAACCTATACCCGTAACCCAACGTAACCCTTAACCTTACTTTTTAGGACACTACGGGCAATTTAGCATGGCCAATCCACCTAACCCGCACATCTTTGGACTGTGGGAGGAAACCGGAGCACCTGGAGGAAACCTACGCACACACGAGGAGGACATGCAGACTCCGCACATGAAGTGAAGAGTGTGAGCAGCCAATTTCCACCCTGAACTAAGATCACCTAAACAAAAGAAGGTCCGTTTCCCTCATTGTGCTCGTGGGATCTTGCTGTGTGTCAATTGACCGCCATGTTGGCACACCTAACATAGCCACCCAAGTCGCTGTGAGAGCTGCCAGCTCTCCCTTGAATAGTGCTATTGAATCTTTATCAGAGAGCACAGAAGGAGGTCATTCAGCCCATCGTGCCTGTGCTAGAAATGCAGATGAACTGATCATCATCATATTGTTACTCGCTGGAAGGTTGCTGTGCACACGTTGGCTGCTGTAGTTTCTTTAATTTGTCCATAGTGTGTGGGCATCGCTGTCAAGGCCAATTGCCTTTGCGATCTTGCCTCGATGAGTGCAGCTCCAACAACACTCAGGAAACTCGCCTGCAAGGGCAGCACGGTGGCATACTGGTTAGCACTGCTGCCTCACGGCGCGGGGGGTCCCAGGTTCGATCCCGGCTCTGGGCCACTGTCCGTGTGGAGTTTGCACATTCTCCCCGTGTTTGCGTGGGTTTCGCCCCCCACAACCCAAAGTACTTACTGATTAGTAAGTTTGCAGACGACACAAAGGTTGGTGGAATTGCGGATAGCGATGAGGGCTGTCAGAGGATACAGCAGGACGTAAATTGTTTGGAGAGATGGCAGATGGATTTTAATCCGGACAAATGTGAGGTAATGCATTTTGGAAGGTCTAATGCAGGTAGGGAATATACAGTGAATGGTAGAACCCTCAAGAGTATTGAAAGTCGGGCAGCATGGTGGTGCAGTGGGTTAGCCCTGCGGCCTCACGGCGCTGAGGTCCCAGGTTCGATCCCGGCTCTGGGTCACTGTCCGTGTGGAGTTTGCACATTCTCCCCGTGTTTGCGTGGGTTTCGCCCCCACAAACCCAAAGATGTGCAGGCTAGGTGGATTGGCCATGCTAAATTGCCCCTTAATTGGGAAAAATGAATTGGGTACTCTAAATTTAAAAAAAAAAGAGTATTGAAAGTCAGAGAGATCTAGGTGTACAGGTCCACAGGTCACTGAAAGGGGCAACACAGGTGGAGAAGGTAGTCAAGAAGGCATACGGCATGCTTGCCTTCATTGGCCGGGGCATTGAGTATAAGAATCAGCAAGTCATGTTGCAGCTGTATAGAACCTTAGTTAGGCCACGCTTGGAGTATAGTGTTCAATTCTGGTCGCCACACTACCAGAAGGATGTGGAGGCTTTAGAGAGGGTGCAGAAGAGATTTACCAGGATGTTGGAGGGCATTAGCTATGAGGAGTGGTTGAATAAACTTGGTTACTTGGTTTGTTCTCACTGGAACGACGGAGGTTGAGGGCGACCTGACAGAGGTCTACAAAATTATGAGGGGCATAGACAGAATGGATAGTCAGAGGCTTTTTCCCAGGGTAGAGGGGTCAATTACTAGGGGGCATAGGTTTAAGGTGCGAGGGGCAAGGTTTAGAGGAGATGTACGAGGCAAGTTTTTTACACAGAGGGTAGTGGGTGCCTGAAACTCGCTGCCGGAGGAGGTGGTGGAAGCAGGGACGATAGTGACATTTAAGGGGCATCTTGACAAATACATGAATAGGATGGGAATAGAGGGATATGGACCCCGGAAGTGTAGAAGATTTTAGTTTAGACGGGCAACACGGTTGGCGCAGGCTTGGAGGGCCGAAGGGCCTGTTCCTGTGCTGTACTTTTCTTTGTTCTTTGTTCTATGTGCAGGGTAGGTTGATTGGCCGCGATAAATTGCCCCTTAAATTTGAAAAAATGAATTGGGTACCCTAAACTTATTTTAAAAAAGAAACCCGCCCGCTAGATCAGCACCCCATCCACCACCTTAAGCATTCACTCCCTCCACCACCGCCGCGCAGTAGCAGCCGTGTGCAGCATCTACAAGGTGCACTGCAGCAACTCACCAAGGCTCCTTAGGCAACACCTTCCAAACACACCACCTCCTCCACCTAGACGTACGAGGGCAGGAGACACATGGGAACACCATCGCCTTCAAGTTCTCCTGCAAGCCAGAGAAGGTGAAGTTTGCCTGAAGGGGATCAGTGCAGGGGTTTTTCAGGAGGTGGCAGCCATTCCTGGATTTCCTGGCAGAACGGTAGGAAAAGGCCGGCAGCAGCCCGGGGGGGGGGGGGGGGGGGGGGGGGGGGTTCTTTCGTTGTTTTGGATTGGAGGGACGGGCATAGTTGCTCTATGCTAATGGCAGGTGTTGATTTCCTTCTTTCTCTACGTATACACGGCGGGGGGGGGGGTGTTTGTCGAAGGGGCGGGCGCGTGTTTTGTGCGAATGGCGGGTGTTAATTTACCTCTTCCTTTATGTATGTGCGGGGGGGGGGGGGGGGGGGGTACTGTGTTTTTTTCTTTTTTCTTTTTTCTGTTCTTTGTAAAAAAATATTACTTTTTGTTGTTGATATTTTATGAAAATTTTGAATAAAATTTATTTTTTAAAAAAGTTCTCTTGCAAGCCACTCACCGACCTGACTTGGAAAAAAGAATATTGGGTCAAAAACCTCGAACTACCTTGATGACAGCACTGTGGGTGTACCTACACACTTTGTCTGTAGCGGTTCAAGATGGCGGCTCAACACCACCAGCTCAGGGGCAATTAGGGTTGGGTAATGACTGCTGGTAGTCAGGCTTCCCATGAATGAATAGAGAAGTTCTGGTGTTATCAATGGGACCTCGGGCGCCGTGAGGCAGCAGTGCTAACCACTGAGGGAGCAATTAAAATCAGGGATGTTGAAGAGGCCCCTCCTTTCCTGAAAATAAGGACTCGAACTGGAGCCTGGGTTACCCAGCAAGCTCCACTCCCTTAGCCATTCTTCTCCTGTCCAATTAAACAGGGAGAGAAGACAAGCCACGACATTCAGACACTTGGCAACAGGGTTGATGGAGTTAATGTTTTCTCCACCCTAGCCCGGGGAGAGGTGGAGGGGGCGGGCAATGAGGCCAATTAAATAGTTGCCAACTCTGACGTGTCAACTCAAATCGACACCTTAGCTTGAAATTGACGGATGGAGCAGAGCTTTGAAGGAGGCCAATAATCTCGAATCTGCCTGTTAAACGCCCTGGGTAACTTATGTATTTGATTTGCAAATTATATATTGTGTGGATTTGAGTTTCAGAGTTACAACCGCCTGTTGTTCATTACAATGATTTAGTGTATGGTTCGAAGCCAATTGGTGTAGAGTTTTCCCCTAAGGCTCCCAGCACTGGCAATGCCTCATTCAGCAGGTATGATACATCGTGAATGCGGTCACTTCATTACCTTATTTCCTTTAAGTGGAAACAAATCATGCTGAAGGTCAAACTGCGTTCACCTCGCCCTTCCTCATCTTGTCAAAGAGTTTGGCGATCTCATTGTGGGGACATTCTGAGGATGGTGCGACAGGAATGAGACAAGGCGCCCTGCCGCCTCACGGCGCCGAGTTTCCCAGGTTCGATCCCGGCTCTGGGTCACTGTCCGTGTGGAGTTTGCACATTCCCCTCCGGCTTTGCGTGTGTTTCGCCCCTGATGCACTGTCAGTTAACGCAAAGACGAGAGCAGTGGAATAATCGAGGCTTTATTGAGCAGAGATGTTGTGCCTCCTGTAGCTGGAACCAAAATGGCTGCAGCACCGGTGATCACACACATTTATACTCCGCCTATTGGGCGGAGCCAGCTGGCAGGGATTTACCCATGTACCTCTACTATACTGGCCTTATTGTAATACATGTAATAGTGGTGACTACCACAGCCCCCACAACACAAAGATGTGCAGGTTAGGTGGATTGGCCATGTTAAATTGCGTATTCTAAATTAAAAATAAATGGAACGAGTCAAGGCTATGATTATGGGATTAGGGGCACGCTCCAAAATCAATGATTTGGATCAATAATGGAGCAAAATAGAATTTCCCCAATACTAATGGCGATGGATGGGTAGGGTCCCAACTGGTACCTCAACTGATGTATCCCCAAACCCTGTCCACTACCTACAACACTCAAGCCAGGAGTGTGATGGAATCTCCACTTGCCTGGATGGGTGAAAATCCAACAACATTCGGAAAACTTGACCTCATCCGGGACCAAGCAGCCCCGCTTGATTGGCACCCCATCCACCACCTCCAACATCCACTTCCTCCATCACCGCCAACACACAGTGGATGCATTTCTCAACATGATTGGACAATGATCATCAGCTTTGATGGTCGCACATGAAGCATGTTGGGGAATCAGGTTTCCTGGACTTGCCGAAACCATAAGACCATAAGACCATAAGACATAGGAGCGGAAGTAAGGCCATTCGGCCCATCGAGTCCACTCCACCATTCAATCATGGTTGATTTCAACTCCATTTACCCGCTCTTTCCCCATAGCCCTTAATTCCTCGAGAAATCAAGAATTTATCAATTTCTGTCTTAAAGACACTCAACGTCCTGGCCTCCACTGCTCTCTGTGGCAATGAATTCCACAGACCTACCACTCTCTGGCTGAAGAAATTTCTCCTCATCTCTGCTCTAAAGTGACTCCCTTTTATTCTAAGGCTGTGCCCCCGCGTCCTAGTCTCCCCTGCTAATGGAAACAACTTCCCTACGTCCATCCTATCCAAGCCATTCATTATCTTGTAAGTTTCTATTAGATCTCCCCTCAACCTCCTTCATTAAAAGGTTCAAAACTGAGGTTTGTAAAGTGGGAAAGGGAGTTGTGGTGAACCACTGTGTGCACCTGTATTAGGGGATGTAAGGTAGGACCTGTACTACAGGTTCGCCAGTAGCCCCTGCCGGCTGGCTCCGCCCACAAGGAGCCGTATCAATATGCGTGTCCTCCATTGATCTGCCATTTCGCCAACTGCAGAAGGAGGCCACGCATCTGACTACAATAAAGCCACAGCTCTACCCAATCTGAGACTTTTGTACAATTGATCGTGCAAGGAGGCAACCAATTTGTGCACAACAAGCTCTCACAAGCAATAAACACATAATGACCAGGTAGTCTGTTCTTGTGACGCTGATTGGTGGATAAATATTGATCCTAAGATACCGGGGACAACTGTTAAGATCAATAATAGCACATGATAGGAGAAATAATACAGCAACCTGTCTTTTACCTTCAACAAGTTTATTCTACATGCAACTCATTGGAGCTACAACTTCCTTACCACTCCCCCAAACCCCAACTGCTCCAGCTGTGTCCATTTATATTCTTGGAGGTTGAATCAATGCTTATCGCCCATATCTAATAATGCAAACGGTAGCACTGTGGTTAGCACAGTTGCTTCACAACGCCAGGGTCCCAGGTTCGATTCCCGGCTTGGGTCACTGTCTGTGCGGAGTCTGCACGTTCTCCCCGTGGCTGCGTGGGTTTCCCCCGGGTGCTCCGGTTTCCTCCCACAAGTCCCGAAAGACGTGCCGTTAGGTGAATTGGACATTCTGAATTCTCCCTCCATGTACCCGAGCAGGCACCGGAGTGTGGCGACGTTAATGTAAGCCGACTTGTGACAATAAAAATGATTACATTTAAAAAATAGCTTAACACTGAAATTGCCAAAGGACGCGTTTGCTGATACATTGACAATGAATCGCTGGGCGGCACGGTGGCACAGTGGTTAGCATTGCTGCCTACGGCGCTGAGGACCCGGGTTCGAATCCCGGCCCTGGGTCACTGTCCGTGTGGAGTTTGCACATTCTCCCCGTGTCTGCGTGGGTTTCACCCCCACAACCCAAAGATGTGCAGGTTAGGTGGATTGGTCACGCTAAATTGCCCCTTAATTGGAAAAAATGAATTGGATATTCTAAATTTAAAAAAAAAGACAATGAATCGCTTCTTCGAAATGGAGCCATGGAATCTTTCATGTCCACTCGGGGGATTTCATCCAAAAACAGTCTCAGTTCGAACTCCCTCTGTAAACACCACACCCTTACTAGGAAGCTCTCAATTACGACATTCTGTTGTGTAGGCGATATATCTGGGTGCCTGGTGTTTCCCTGTTGCATGTTATTCTATGTGATATGACATTCGCTGACATCCACTTGTTGCAACCTGCCAAATTGTTGACTGTCACAGGAGAATGAGGTGCAGATTGCATGTGAATTTTGGCAGCCTCGTACCAACACAGAAACATAATTAAACTATCTCTATTAGGTCTCATACAATGCGCTGCCTGTCAAAACATATTTTGCAACAAGGTTGATATCAAATTCAGATTTGATATCTAATTGACCTCAAACAATTAGAGGTAAACTGTGCAGTGTTCCAATTCGGCAAGCTGAACTGCCTTCACCTTGGGACAGTTGCGATGCACTTGTACAATAACGTAGTGTACCGGGAACAGCGCTCCAGAACAGCGGGTAGGATTTTACAGCACTGTCACAGTTTGGGGGGGGGGGGGGGGGTGCAGTGCTTTGTAATTCAGCAATCCATTCAAATATCCACTGACTGGGGAGAAGTGCGGGGTGATGCATTTTGGTCGGAGGAACATGGACAGGCAATGTAAATTAAGAGCTCCAGGAGCAGAAGGACCCTGGGAGCATTGAAGGTGGAAGGAGGAGTTTTCTTTTAACTTTACTCATGGGATCATTGGCTGTGCCAGCATTTATTGACAATCCTGGCTTGCTAGGCCATTTTTTTCTTTATTTTTTTTCTTTTAAATATAACCGTAGAGTACCCAAATACTTTTTCCAATTAGGGGGCAATTTAGCCTGCACATTCTTTGGGTTGTGGGGGTGAAACCCACGCAGACACGGGGAGAATGTGCAAACTCCACACGGACAGTGACCCAGAGCCGGGATCGAACCTGGGACCTCGGCGCCGTGAGGCTGCAGGGCTAACCCACAGCGCCACCGTGCTGCCCTAGGCCATTTCATTAAAAAAAATAAATTTAGAGTACCCAATTCTGGTTTTTTCCAATTAAGGGGGCAATTTAGCGTAGCCAGTCCACCTACCCTGCACATCTTTAGGTTGTGGGGGTGGGATCCACGCAGACACGGGGGAGAATGTGCAAACTCCACACGGACAGTGACCCAGAGCCGGGATCGAACCTGGGACCTGGGCGGCGCGAGGCAGCAGGGCTGACCCACTGAGCCACCGTGCTGCCCTAGGCCATTTCATTAAAAAAAACAAATTTAGAGTACCCAATTCTGTTTTTTTCCAATTAAGGGGGCAATTTAGCGTAGCCAGTCCACCTACCCTGCACATCTTTAGGTTGTGGGGGTGGGATCCACGCAGACACGGGGGAGAATGTGCAAACTCCACACAGACAGTGACCCAGAGCCGGGATCGAACCCAGGACCTTGGCGCCATTAAGCAACAGTGCTAACCGCTGCGCTGCCCTCAGATTTCCTTCCTTAAAGGCCATTCGAGAACCGGACGGGCTCTTTGCCACAATTGCTAATGGTTTCATGGTCATCATTTGACTTTCAATTCCAGATTTCTATTGAATAGGCCAGCTGCCATGGTGGGGTTTGAACCTGGGTGCCCAAAGCCACTGGGCGTAGTCCAGTGACAGTACCACTACGCCAGCACCTCCGCTATGGTATGGAGCACGCAGTATTCTGGCCTTTATGAAGAGGAGATTGGAGTGCAAGGCCAATGAGATTATGCTGAACTTATACAAGGCACTATATGGACCAAAACCATGGGGGAGGCTGGACAGAGTAGACGGGGAAAAATTGTCCCTGCTCGGTAAAGGATGGAGAACGAGAGGGGCACAGATTTAAAGTGATTTGCAAAAGAAGCAAATGTGATGTGAGAGAAAACCTTCTGACCCAGCGAGTGGTTGGGTCGTGGAATGCGCGGCCTGGAAGCGTGAGGGAGGCAGGTTCAATCGAGGCCTTCCAGAGGGCATTGGATAATTACTTGAATAGAAACAATGTGCAGGGGTACGGACGGAGGCGGGGGGGGGGGGGGGGAGGCAAGGGGGGGGGGGGGCAGGGGGGTGGCACCAAGGCATGATGCTTGCTTGGCGAGCCTGGGCAGAGATGATGGGCCGAATGACCTCCTTGTGCGCGGCAACACTTCCGTGATTTTGGCAGGGCCGGAAAGTCCCGCTGGCGAAAGAGGCGGTAAACATCCACGCAGTGCGCTGCTGCGCAATGATATTGTGGTCTAGAATGGTGAGGTGCAGTGCGTAGTGATCGGGATGAGTGCAGTGGGTGTTCAATCCAGGTTCCGGGTGAGCTACCCTGTCAGGTGCGGGTGAGGAGTTTGATCAGTCTTGAGACGTATTTTATTGATAATATTTCCAGGACATCACTCGACTCTGTCTCTGTCTCAGCTCTTCCGTTGCCGAGACCCTCATTCGTCCCTTTGTCACCTCACGATCTTCAAATGCCCTCGAGGACATCTTCAAAGCCTCCTGTGAAAATGTGCACCATTCCCCACCAACGCCTGGGAATCCCAAGCCCGCCCGAAATGGAGGAAGAGCATCCGGGTTGGAGGTAAAGACATCTGGTTTCATCAGCGAGCACCAATCAGCAATCAGGGTATCCCAACCACTCCTCCCAGTGTCAGAGAAGGTAGGCCGGGCGTTAGACCGTACAGGTCACCCAGCCATGCTGCTACCCCCGGTGGCGATGCCGACCGCCACTCCGGCTTCTCTGAAACCCCAAATACCGCCACCAAAGGGTCCGGGTTCACTCCCTCCACCACTATCCTGGCTAAGACCGCGAACACTCCCACCCAGAATCTTCCCAATTTTTCACAACCCCAAAACATGTGCGCGTGATTCGCTGGCCCCCCGCCCACACCTCTCACACTCATCTGCTACCCCCTGAAAGAACCCACTCATTCTCGCCCCGAGTCATAAGCACCTTGTGCACCACCTTAAACTGTATCAGGCCCATCCTTGCACAAGAGGAGGTCCCGTTTACCCTTCGCAGTGCCTCACTCCATACTCCCCGATTGACCTCCGTTCCCAACTCCGCTTCCCATTTCTCCTTGATCTTCACCACCCGCTTGCCTCCCTGCTCCCCAGCCACTTTACCTTGAAATTTTTTTTAATCACTATATGTATATAAAGTATTGTTGCTGGTTTTCTGGGCTGAGGCATTTTGATCAAGACCAGTGTCCCACGGGTAAAACAAGGCAGATAGATCTAGAATTGTGCTGCTCTGACTTTATTTTATTCTTTCGCTGGATGTGGGTGTCGCTGGCTAGGCCGGCATCTATTGCCCATTCCTAATTTCCCTTGAAAAGGTGGTGGGTGAGCTGCCTTTTTGCACCACTGCAGTCCGTGTGGTGTAGGTACACCCACAGTGCTGTTAGGGAAGGGGTTCCAGGATTTTGACCCAGCGACAGTGAAGGAACGGCCGATATATTTCCAAGTCAGGATGGTGAGTGACTTGGAGGGGAAACTCCAGGTGGTGGGATTCCCGGGTATCTGCTGCTCTTGCCCCTCCAGATGGTAGCGGCCATAGGTTTGGAAGGTGCTGCCTAAGGAGCCTTGGTGAGTTGCTGCAGTGCATCTTGTAGATGGTACACACGGCTGCCACTGTGCGGCGGTGGTGGAGGGGGCAAATGTTTGTGGAAGGGGTAGCAATCAAGCGGAACTGCTTTGTCCTAGCTTTTTGAGGGTTGTTGGAGCGGCACTCACCAAGGCAAGTGGAGAGCATTCCATCACACTCCTGACTTGTGCTTTGCAGATGGTGGATAGGCTTTGCGGAGTCAGGAGGAGAGTTACTCGCCACAAGATTCCCAGCCTCTGGTCTTCAAGCCACAGTATTTATATGATTAGTCCAGTTGAGTTTCTGGTCAATCATAACCCGGCCAGAATGTTGATAGTGGGGGATTCAGCGATGGTAATGCCATTGAATGTCAAGGGGCGATGGTTAGATTCTCTGACATTGGAGATGGTCATTGCCTGGCACTTTTGTGGTTCAAATGCTATTTGATCTATGAATACAGTGTTCGGTGCATTAACCTTGATTAACCTTACACGGCATAGCATTCAGAACATCTGCAAATGGAAGCATCCGATTCCCCAAGAGGGGTGGGATAAACCATTTGTTGTTCATCTGGGAGTACTGGTCCAACTGTCCTAAGCCTCCCCGTGTTTAATGCCACAGGAGATCGAGTGATAATACTTTCCAATTCTCATTCCTGAAAGGGCTTCCTGCGCCCTTCCGACTGTAGATTTCTGTGTCCCACGCTCGTAATGGAAAACTTCCTGTGTAAACACGTCAACGCTGCAGTTACCCCCACCAACCAGTGGCGGATATGGGGTTGACAATAAATAGTTTATCTTTTATACGCACAAGCCTTAAGACCTTTTAGTGAGAATCTGAACAAACCTTTACAGCAAATGGGCATGTAAAAAATAATTTAGAGTACCCAATTAATTTTTTCCAATTAAGGGGCAATTTAGGGTGTTCAATCGACCTACCCTGGCTTTGGGTTGTGGGGGCGAAACCCACGCAAACACGGGGAGAATGTGTAAACTCCACACGGACAGTGACCCAGAGCTGGGATTGAACCTGGGACCTCGATGCCGTGAGGAAGCAGGGCTAACCCACTGCGCCACCTTGCTGCCCCAAATAGGCATTTTAATGTTGGGTTGTGCCTTACAATTGGCATTATCAAATTTACTGCTGACTATGTGACAGGCTTGGTTTTTCCGATGCTCTGGGTGTTTATTTACCACCCCCACCCCATGCACTACCCCCCAACAACACAATATACCCAGCTAAACTAAAGCTCCAAAACCTAGGACTTGGCTCCTCACTCTGCAACTGGATCCTTGACTTTCGGGATAAACAACAAAATCTCCTCCGCGAAAGTCCTTAATACCGGGGCCCCGCAAGGTTGCGTACTTAGCCCCCTACTATACTCCCTATACACACATGACTGCGTGGTAAAATTTGGCTCCAGCTCCATCTGCAAGTTTTGGCATGTGAGAGTGCCGTCAAGAATTGGATGTTTAAGAAACGTACCTTTAAGAAAAGACGCTGATCATATTACTGAAGTGAAGTCACAGGGAGGAGCTTTTTTTTTTTTTTTTTATAAATTTTGATTACCCAATTATTTTTTCTATTAAGGGGCAATTTAGCGTGGCCAATCCACCTACTCTGCACATTTTTGGGTTGTGGGGGCGAAACCCACGCAGACACGGGGAGAATGTGCAAACTCCACACGGACAGTGACCCAGAGCCGGGATTGAACCTGGGACCTCAGCGCCGTGAGGCGGTTGTGCTAACCACTAGGCCACCGTGCTGCCCTCACAGGGAGGAGCTGAGCTCACTTCAGCTTTTTGGGAGTTTTAGTTTCAGTTTGAAGAAAGCTTGGGTGTGGCTGTGAGCTGCATTGCTGGGGATCTCTGCCATGAAGGACTATCTTAATCCTTTGGTGAAATCGGAATTGTAAAAAGTCTCCGTATTGAATATAAATCTAATGTACTTCTGTTTGAAGGATTTGTTAAGTCTTTTGGATGTGTAAAGGAACAGTTTGCAGGATTGGGTAGTGTTGTATTATTTTTGGGGTTATCTTTGAAGTAAGGGGTGTTATGAGATTCAATGTTTATTTAAAAGGTTAATTTGAGTTCATGGAATAAACATTGTTTTGTTTTTAAAACCACCTGTCCATTATTGTAATACTACACCTGGGGAACAAGCGTGTGCTTCAAAAGCAACAATTCATTAAAGGTGGGGGTTGGTTGAACTCCATGATACATTTTGGGGTTCTGAAAACACCTCTCCCATAACAGTTTGTTGATGACATGACCGTAGTGGGTTGGACCTCAAACAACGATGAGTCAGAATACAGGAGGGAGATTGAGATCCGAGTGGAGTGGTTCAGCGACAACAATCTCTCCCTCAACGTCAGCAAAACAAAAGAGCTAGTCATTGACTTCAGGAAGCAAAGTACGGTACACAGCCCTGTCTGCATCAACGGGGCTGAGTTGGAGATGGTTGACAGCTTCAAATTCCTAGGCGTGCACATCACCAAAAATCTATCCTGGCCCACCCACATCTATGACCAAGAAAGTACAACAGTGCCTATACTTCCTCAGGAAACTAAGGAAATTCGGCTTGTTAATACTGACTCTTCCCAATTTTTACAGGTGCACCATAGAAAGAATCCTATCTGGCTGCATCACAGCCTGGTATGGCAACTGCTCGGCCCAGGACCACAAGAAACTACAAAGAGTTGTGAACACAGCTCAGTCCATCACACGAATCTGCCTCCCATCCACTGACTCCATCTACACCTCCCACTGCCTGGGGAAAGCGGGCATCATAATCAAAGACCCCTCCCACCCAGCTTACTCACTCTTCCAACTTCTTCCATCGGGCAGGAGATACAAGAGTCTGAGGACACGCACGAAGAGACTCAAAAACAGCTTCTTCCCCGCTGTTACCGGACTCCTAAACGACCCTCTTATGGACTGATCTGATCTCTTCACACATCTTCTCTCCTGAGTCGTACTACACTCCTCTATGCTTCACTCGATACCTGTGTCTACGTATTTACGTTGTGTATTTTATGTTTGCCCTATTATGTATTTTCTTTTCATGTACGAAATGACGTGCCTGAGCTGCACGCAGAACAGTACTTTCCCCTGTACCTCGGTAGATGTGACAATAAACAAATCCAATCCCTCGAATCCGTGCCAATGCGAAAACGCAGATGATGTTGCCATTAAAATATCGCCGCTCGTTGGATCTTACTCTGCACACATTCCTGCGTTACAACGGTGACTCGACTTCAAAGAAAAGTACTTAAGTGGCTGTGAAAGACTTTGGGACGGCCTGAGGTCAAGAAAGGCACTATATAAATGCAAGACTTTTTTTTTCGAGATAGAAGCCAATGGGTGTATAAGGACTGGTGGGTTTGATATTACCCGCTGGACCCCTTTAGCTAAAGGCACATTTAAACCCATAAATCACCCCCAGGCCGTCCCAACCTGAAGTTGCTGAGGTTAGTCAGGTTTTGCAAAGGAGTCTTGCCATCAACTCAGGGAGATGAGGAAATTGGAAGCTATTCCAGTAGGAAGCAGTTTTGCTTGCGTCACAGAGCTGCAGGTGAAAATTCATGAGAAAAAGTATAATAGGGACAGACACATCAAAATCTTGCTTGACAGGTAAATTGTAATCACATTTACAGAACCAATGTATAGCTTATGGCTATTCTTTAGGCAATGTGTGTGAAAGACAATGCTGTCAACAGGCTACAGAGAATATAGGTATCTGTAAATTACAAGTGCAAAAACATCAGTAAATCTCCCAATCCCATCCTGTCTGATATTTTTAATTCATTCTATCCAATGGTGTCAATGCTGCCATCTCCAGGGATACACCTGTACTGTAACATCCGCACCCAAATGTTATCTGGGATGAGAGCTGTACCCCAGTGTTATGCAGTGACAGACCCGTGCCCACCAGTACTGTATCCCAGTGTTATACAGTGACAGACCCTTCCCCACCTGTACTGTACCCCAGTGTTATGCAGTGACAGACCCGTGCCCACCAGTACTGTATCCCAGTGTTATACAGTGACAGACCCGTCCCCACCAGCACTGTACCCAGTGTTATACAGTGACAGACCCTCCCCCACCAGTACTGTACCCCAGTGTTATAGTGACAGACCCGTCCCCACCAGTACTGTACCCCAGTGTTATACAGTGACAGACCCGTCCCCACCAGTACTATACCCCAGTGTTATACAGTGACAGACCCCTCCCCACCAGTACTGTACCCCAGTGTTATACAGTGACAGACCCGTCCCCACCAGTACTGTACCCCAGTGTTATACAATGACAGACCTGTCCCCACCAGCACTGTACCCCAGTGATATACAGTGACAGACCCGTCCCCACCAGTACTGTACCCCAGTGATATACAGTGACAGACCCATCTCCACCAGTACTGTACCCCAGTGTTATACAATGACAGACCTGTCCCCTCCAGCACTGTACCCCAGTGATATACAGTGATAGACCCGTCCCCACCAGCACTGTACCCCAGTGTTATACAGTGACAGATCCATCCCCACCAGTGATAGACCTGAGATATACAGTGACAAACACTCACTGCCAGTGTTATACACCTCAAACCACTCAATGCCGACCATAAGCCTGAGAATTCTGTAACTCTTCTGCTCGGGGTAATTTGCACAGATCGAATGGACAGCGTATGAACGGGTCAGGTGATGAAGTAAAAGCCTGCAGCCAGATGTAGCAGGACCACCTAACGATTGGTTCCTTTGTTAGACATTTCAGATTAAATGACAGAACCTTCTTTATCTCTTGTGCTCCGAGACTTTATCATTCTTGTTAGTTTAAGAGTGGCTCAACTGGATTCGTTGCCAATGGAGAAACCGATAATTTATCGTTCAATCCCAGTTTCCCGGGGCGGCCCCTGCCTCTAACGCCTAGTCTGGAAGACTCTGAGGGAAACTCTGCCCATGGTCAAGATTGCTTCAAAGAGGGCAGCACGGTGGCGCAGTGGTTAGCACAACTGCCTCACGGCGCTGAGGTCCCAGGTTCGATCCCGGCTCTGGGTCACTGTCTGTGTGGAGTTTGCACATTCTCCCCGTGTCTGCGTGGGTTTCGCCCCCACAACCCAAAAATGTGCAGAGTAGGTGGATTGGCCGTGCTAAATTGCCCCTTAATTGGAAAGAATAATTGGGTAATCTAAATTTAAAAAAAAAGATTGCTTCAAAGATGCCGGTGTTTAAGAAATGAATCCTTGCCCACTCGAATAAATAAATGTAACTTTTATTTTTAAAAATCCTCTAACCATGTTTAGTGAGCTCTAATATTTCCCGGACAATATTAATCTATCGGTGGGAGGGGGCACGGTAGCGTAGTGGTTAGCACTGCTGCCTCACGGTGCCGAGGATGCTGGTTCGATCCCGGCTCAGGTCACTGTCCGTGTGGAGTTTGCACATTCCCCCCATGTCTGCGTGGGTTTCGCCCCCACAACCCTAAGATGTGCAGGGTAGGTGGATTGGCCACACTAAATTGCCCCTTAATTGGAAAAAAATGAATTGGGTAATCTAAATTTTTTTTAAAAATTGAACATTTAAAAAAAATAATGTATCCCTCGACAGAAACAGATGATCGTATTGCTGCTTGTGGGATCTTGCTGTGTGCCGATTGCTTTACCGCGTTTCCCACATTATAACAGTGGCCACACTTCATTGGGGGCGCCCTGAGATGGTAGAAGGTTTTGTAAATGCAAGGTTTTCGTTTTTGTTAACTCTCACCCCCAGCAACCTAAACGAACGTTTCACCTGGTGAGCCATTCACATGGACCCGACAGACGTCTCAACCGTCTCGGGCACAGGGCCGGGACACGAAACTGAGCCACGTGTAGAATCAACAGCCGGCTGCAAGTTCACCCAGGCAAAGAACCAGGGGTGGGCAACGCGCCAGCAATCAGGACAAGTCGCAGAGCGGGTGGTATCACTGGCATCTGACTCGCCACCCTGCTGGCCAATCAGACAGTGTAGTCTGTGGGTGGTGAAACCATTCCAGCAGAGACGGAGGCCATTCTGCCCGTCCTGCTCCCTGCAGGCCCTCTGAATAGAATGTCCAATTAGTCCCACTTAGAATCATGGTACACGAGGAGACCATTCGGCCCATCGGGTCTGCACCGATCCTCCGACAAAGCACCCTCCCTAGTCCCATGCCCCAGCCCTATCCACGTAACCCAATAACCCCACCTAAACATTTGGACACTAAGGGGCAATTTTATCACGGCCAATCCCCCTAACCTGCACATCTTTGGGCGGTGGGAGGAAGCCGGAGCCCCCGGAGGAAACCCATCCAGACACGGGGTGAACGTGCAGACTCCGCACAGACAGTGACCCAAGCCGGGAATCGGAAACCTCCCCAAACCCTCCCGTTTTTGCCAGTTTTCCAAGTCTTTATCCAGTTCCCTTCGGAAAGTTACTATTAGAGTCGTAGAGGTTTACAGCACAGAAAGTGGCTCTTCGGCCCATCATGTCTGTGCCAACCGTCAGGAACCTATCTATTCGAACCCCATTTTCCCAACACTTGGTCCATAGCCTTGTGTGCTGTGCATACTGAGTGCTCATCTAAATGCTCCGTAAATGTCAAGAGGGTTCCCACCTGCACCACCCTCCAGATTCCCACCATCCTCAAGGTTTTCCCTCAAATCTGAAAGGATACGGACCAGACCCCAACTTTTGTTAGGATACTGGGACGAGAACCCCAAACTATTTTTCAACGTGTAAAACTGTGAGGAAAGGATACTTAACCCCAGGAGTGATGACTCTGACCAATAGGTATCTTTTATTATTAAAACAAACTTTAATTTAAACACAGAATTAACCACATTAACATCGAAGAAGTAGCTTTACAATTAATGGTTAAATAGCTCTTAAATAAAAGGAAAAACTTTAACTCACTATCTACACCTGCCACTATATATACACTAACAAAGTATGAGTTCAAAATCCACTCATAGTTAGCAGTCAGGGTACTTGCTGTTCTTTGTGCAGATCTTTTGAGCAAGAACCTTTCAAGAACAACCTGAAAATCCTCTCTCTTGCCCGACTCAAATCTTATGGCAAACTGCTGTTCAACTTAAAATCATATACCAGACTTCAAAATGACACACAGACCTGGCTCCTCCCTTTAATTACCCCATCTACATCCTACTAAGTTGTCCAATGACCTGCTTAGCCAGGACTAAACACAATCCCTCAAATTATCTACACCCAAGAGAATCTCCTATAATCAAATCAATGTTCCGGTTGCCATCTATATGTAAACAAGTAAATGGCTCAAATCAATGATTACCTCACCTTCTATGACTTCTTAATCGCAGCTTTAGTAGATTCACTGCTTGTATGTATTTTAAACCAGGGCTTTTAAGAATATTACTGCCACAAATATAAAATACAATATATATCAGTTTCAACGTTCATTATCACATCTCCCTCCTGAATAAAACGCATCAGCAATATGAAGCAATGGCTTCATTTTCCAAAGTCTTTTCAACTTAAACACTCATTACTATACACTATATGATATATATCTCATCATATTTATACATGCAGATTTAAACATAAGTATAGTCCATCTCAGTCGTTCTTTCCCAACTTTGAATATTCCATTCTTCTTACACCTGAGAGTCATGATAAAACAACGGCAATCACTTATAATTTTCAAGTTAAATAGTTGTTGTAATAAACTCCACCTCAAAACAGTCTGGCATTTTGATCTTCAAACTTCACCAGAAATGTTAATGGATGGTGGTCCGTATTGTCTCCAATGAATTGTTAGCAACATAAATGTTGAAATGTTGCAATGCCAATATCAAACGCAATGTCTCCTCGAATGTTGAATACTTCTTTTGGTGAATATTTAGTTTTCTGGAAAAATAACCAACAGGCTTTTCTATACCCTCATCGTCTTCCTGTAACAGTACAGCAACAGCGCCCACATCACTTGCGTCAATTGCCATCTTAAATTGCTTGACGTAATTTGGTGTCGCTAAAACTGGCGTGGTGGTTAACACAGTTTTCAGATTGTCAAATACCTCCTGACATCCGCTGAAGTTTCCTGTGCTTTTTCAAACGGAAAACGTGGCATGAATTTTCTGTAGAAGCCACTCATGCCCAGAAATCTCAGAACTTATCTCTTCGTTGATGGTATTGGAAACTCCCCAATGGCTTTCGTTTTCACGTTCCATGGTGCTGTCTCACTATGTCCAACAGCATGGCCTAAGAATGTGACTTGGACTTTCGCAAACCCACTTTCAGTCAAGCTTACCACAAAGTCAGCCACCTGTAGTCGATTGAACAATTCCTTTTAATGTTCCAAATGCGCATTCCATGTTTGACTGAAAACCACCAGATCGTCTATATACACTGCACAATTATTTAGTCCAGAACTGACCTTGTTGGTTAGTCTTTCGAATGTTGCTGGAGCATTCTTCATTCAAAATGGCATAATTTTAAACTGATACGGATCATTTGGTGTTACAAAAGCCTGACTTCCATCGCCCATTCTGATAAAGGTATTAGCCAGCATCCTTTAAGCAAGTCAATTTTGGTAATAAAATTTGCTTGTCCCACCTTTTCAACACAATCTTCCAAACGAGGAATAGGATACAAATCTAACTTTGTAAATGCTTTGACTTTCATCTAGTCCACATACAATTGTTACATCCCATCTGGTTTTGGTACCATCACGATAAGTGAACTCCAATCGCTACAAGTCACTTCAATTAGATCATTCTTTTATTTTTATGAATTTAGAGTACCCAATTATTTTTTCCAATTAAGGGGCAATTTAGCATGGCCAATCCTACCCTGCATATCTTTGGGTTGCGGGTGTGAAACCCACACAGACACAGGGAGAATGTGCAAACTCCAGACTGACAGTGACCCGGGGCCGGGATTGAACATGGGACCTCGGCGCCATAGACAGCAGTGCTAACCAGTGCACCACCATGCCAGCCCAATGAGATCATTATTATTTTTTCATTAAAAAAAAAATTTAGAATGCCCGATTCATTTTTTTCCAATTAAGGGGCAATTTGGTGTGGCCAATCCACCTCACCTGCAAATCTTTTCAGTTGTAGGGGTGAGACCCACGCAAATACGGGAGAATGTGCAAACTCCACACGGACAGTGACCCAGAGCCGGGATCGAACGTGGGTCCTCGGCGCCATGAAGCTGCAGTGCTAACCACTGCGTCACCGTGCTGCCCCTAATGAGATCATTCTTAAGCAAGCTTTAAATCTCTTCAATCTTCAACTTTAGACGATTGAGTCTATATGGATGTTGTTTAATTGGAATAGAATACTCTACATCTACAACATGTATAATTACCTTTGTACTTCCTAATTTGTTCCCACATATAGCTCCACATTACTGTAATAACTCTTTCAAGTCACTCTGATTTTCCTCCGGAAGGTACCTTAGTAGTTTATCCAAATTTCTTATTACTTCCTCATTGTCCAATCTAATTTGTGGAATGGCAAATTCAGATCATCTAGATGTATCACTTCTCCTTGAGTTATAATGACTAACACATCCTCCTTCTGCTTTCCTTCCCTATCAAAATACCCTTTGATCATATTAACATGACATACTCTGTGAGCTTTCCTTCCATCTGGCGTTCTTATCAAATAATTCACCTCACTCAATTTTATTTTGATTTGATAAGGCCCTGTAAATCTTGCTTTTAATGGTTCACTCACCACTGGTAATAATACTAATACTTTCTCTCCACTAACAAAATTACGAATTTTCGATTTCTTATCCGCCTCTTTTTTCATCACATGCTGTGACAATTTTAAATGCTTTCTAGCCAACTCACCATTCCTATTCAATCTCTCCATAAAGTTTGACACAAAGTCCAACAGGTTAGCACGGTAGCATGGTGGTTAGCATAAATGCTTCACAGCTCCAGGGTCCCAGGTTCGGTTCTGCGGAGTCTGCACGTCCTCCCCGTGTGTGCATGGGTTTCCTCCGGGCGCTCCGGTTTCCTCCCACAGTCCAAAGATGTGCGGGTTAGGTGGATTGGCCATGCTAAATTGCCCGTAGTGTCCTTAAAAGTAAGGTTAAGGGGGGGGGGTTGTTGGGTTACGGGTATAGGGTGGATACGTGGGTTTGAGTAGGGTGATCATTGCTCGGCACAACATCAAGGGCTGAAGGGCCTGTTCTGTGCTGTACTGTTCTATGTTCTATGTTCTATGTTCTAGGGTAGTCCCTCAGAATGCTGACTTGTCAATTTCCCTTTGATCAATTCGTGGTCCTCTTACCTCATGACCAAAAATCAATTCAAAGGGACTGAATTTAGTTGATTCATTAGGTGCATCCCTAATTACAAATGGAATTTCTTTATCCCAATCCTGATTATATGCCTTCATTATGGCCTTCAAAGTTTGACGTCACTTTTCTTGCGCTCCCTGAATGACATGCAGTTGATTTAAATTGCTTTATTCCTAAGCTATCCATAACTTCCCTGAATAACTTTGACATCAAATTGGATCCCTGATCTGACTGGATTTCTTTTGTTAGTCTGTATCCGGTAAAAAAAAATTTAGTGGGCAGCACGGTGGCGCAGTGGTTAGCACTGCAGTCTCACGGCACGGAGGTCCCAGGTTCGATCCTGGCTCTGGGTCACTGTCCGTGTGGAGTTTGCACATTCTCCCCGTGTCTGTGTGGGTTTCACTCCCACAACCCAAAGATGTGCAGGGTAGGTGGATTGAACATGCCAAATTGCCACTTAATTGGTAAACATGAATTGGGTACTCTAATTTTTTTTTAAAATTTTGTTAACTCCTCTACAATCCTCTTAGCTGAAATATTTTGTAATGGAATGGCTGAAGAAATCTAGTCGACACATCCATTATGGTATAATGCTGATTCCTATTTTTCGTCTTAGGAAAGGGTCCCACACAATCCATTAGCACCCTAGTAAAAGGTTCCTCAAATGCTGGAATGGGTATTAAAGGTGCTGGTTTGATTACTGCTTGAGGTTTCCCTATTACCTGATGTGTGACATAGAACATAGAACATACAGTGCAGAAGGAGGCCATTCGGCCCATCGAGTTTGCACCGACCCACTTAAGCCCTCACTTCCACCCTATCCCCGTAACCCAATAGCCCCGCCCAACCTTTTTTTTGGTCACTAAGGGCAATTTAGCAGGGCCAATCCACCTAACCTGCATGTCTTTGGACTGTGGGAGGAAACCGGAACACCCGGAGGAAACCTACGCAGACACGGGGAGAACGGTCAGACTCCGTACAGACAGTGCCCCAGCGGGGAATCGAACCTGGGACCCTGGCGCTGTGAAGCCACAGTGCTAATCACTTGTGCTACCGTGCCGCCCCTGTATGGCAATGTATGGCAAAATTCAACTACATACTGAAAATGAAAATCGCTTATTGTCACGAGTAGGCTTCAATGAAGTTACTGTGAAAAGCCCCTAGTCGCCACATTCCGGCGCCTGTCCGGGGAGGCTGGTACGGGTACTTATGCAGTCCAGGACAATAAAAATAATTTTGTATTTTTACTTGAGTTTTCCTGACTTCCAAATGGTCCCCAACTGGAATCTCATGCGCCACCCACAAAACCTCCTTCCAAAACCCACCGGTAATGCAACTTGATGAAGTTCTGCCTGTTTCTCATCTGCCTGAAAATGTAACAGTCTCCCAATGTAATAACAATCCAGTATACACTCAGATTCTGTTTCTGAGTATGCTTTCTGACACAACTGCTTTATCTCTGAATCCTTCTGTTGAAATTCTACCAATTTTCTGGAACTGAAGATATTCACTTCATCCTCCACCTTCTGTTTTTCCCTTTGAAGCCATCTGGTCAAAGATTGTTTCTGATAACTCAACCTTGGCCTCCCTTTCTCTGCTCCATGATTTCTCCACCGCCTGTCTCAACCTGTGTTTTAATGATCTTGTTCCCACACAATCTGGAAACACCCCAGGATATCCAGTTGTTTGACTTTCCACCAGCTTTTCAACCACAGTAGGCATCAGTCTCACCACTCCCCCGCCCTATCCCCACAATCCCACCTGACCTGCACATCTGTGGACACCACGGGCAATTTTTAGCAAGGCCAATCCACCTAACCTGCACGTCTTTGGACTGTGAGAGGAAACTGGAGCACCTGCAGGAAACCCATGCAGACACGGGGAGAACGTGCAAACTCCACAGTCACCAAGGGCGGAATCAAACCCAGGTCCCTGGTGCTGTGAGGCACCACTTCACCAGACTCTCTAACTTTACCTTACATAATAAGAACATAAGGAGTAGGAGCAGGAGTAGGCCATCTGGCCCCTCGTGCCAGCTCCGCCATTCAATTAGATCATGGCTGATCTTTTGTGGACTCAGCTCCACTTTCCGGCCCGAACACCATAACCCTTAATCCCTTTATTCCTCAACAATCTATCTATCTCTAGTTTAAAAACATTTAATGAAGGAGCCTCAACTGCTTCACTGGGCAAGTAATCCCATAGATTCGCAACCCTTTGGGTGAAGAAGTTTCTCCTAAACTCAGTCCTAAATCTACTTCCTCTTATTTTGAGGCTATGCCCCCTAGTTCTGCTTTCACCCGCCAGTGGAAACAACCTGCCTGCATCTATCCTATCTATTCCCTTCATAATTTTAAATGTTTCTATAAGATCCCCCCTCACCCTTCTAAATTCCAACGAGTACAGTCCCAGTCTACTCAACCTCTCCTCGTAATCCAACCCCTTCAGCTCTGGGATTAACCTAGTGAATCTCCTCTGCACACCCTCCAGTGCCAGTATGTCCTTTCTCAAGTAAGGAGACCAAAACTGAACACAATACTCCAGGTGTGGCCTCACTAACACCGTATAATGGAATATTACTCACATTACCAGTAATCCCACATATCACCACCTTTTCTGGTAATACTCCGAAATGACATAGCTCCTTATCGCTTGATAAAGATTGACTTGCTCCTGTATCCCTTAAGATCTTAACCCCCTGGGCGGCACAGTGGTTAGCACTGCTGCCTCACAGCGCCAAGGACCCGGGTTTCATCCCGGCCCCTGGTCACTGTCCGTGCGGAGTTTGCACATTCTCCCCGTGTCCGTGTGGGTCTCAACCCCACAAACCCAAAAGATGTGGATTGGCCACGCTAAATTGCCCCTTAACTGGAAAAAAGAATGAATTGGGTACCTCAAATTGATTTTTTTTAAGGATCTTAACCTCCTTGTCTACTCCACCTTGTACACATGAGTAAACGTTATCCTCACAAATAAAATTTTGGAAAAGATCTGACACCTTCTTGCCAACCAACCTCTGAGCTACACTCTTATGCACCTCTTCTGCTGCACCAATGGGTTTTCTTCCCACTTTATTAAACCCTATTTTTAATAATCTGTTTTTCCATTACTTTTCTTCAGCCACCTACAATGTGACTTTGTGTGCCCAACCTTATTACAATGAAAACATTTAAGTTTGCTTAAATCTCTTTCACCCCATTAGTTTCCTTTTTAATCCAAGGCAAAATCTCTTTACTATCTCCAGCTGGAGGGGCAGCACAGTGGTGCAGTGGTTAGCACTGCTGCCTCATGGCGCCAAGGTCCCAGGTTCGATCCCGGCTCTGGGTCACTGTCCGTGTGGAGTTTGCACATTCTCCCCGTGTCTGCGTGGGTCTCACCCCCACAACCCAAAGATGTGCAGGATAGGTGGATTGGCCACGCTAAATTGCCCCTTAATTGGAAAACATGAATTGGGTATACTAAATTTATTTTTAAAAAACATCTCCAACTAGATCTCCCTCGCCTTGACCACCCATGGATTTCTTACTTCCCAGTTTCTATCCTTCATAGATTGAAATTGATACCAAAAGCCAAACTTTGATTTGCGAACCAATTCAAAATCATCTGCCATTTCTGCTGCCTCTCTAGCAGTTTTAACCCTTTGCTCTTCCACATGAGTTCTCACTACTGCGGGAAGTGAATCTTTACATTCCTCCAAAATAACTATTTCCCTAAGAGATCCATATGTTAGGTCTATTTTTAATCCAATCCATCTATCAAAATTATTTTATTTGATTCCTTTGAATACTACATATGTCTGACCTGGTTCTTTCCTTAGATTTGTAAACTGTGTGTAGGCTTCTGGCAGTTCACATGCACTTAAAATGTTTTTCCTCACCTCATCATAATCCCGAGATACCTCCTCTGATAGTGATGCAACACTTCACAGGCTCTACCTAATAACTTTGTTTGAAATAACAATGGCGACATGGCTTTTGGATTGGATTGGATTTGTTTACTGTCACTTGTACCGAGGTACAGTGAAAAGCATTTTTCTGCGAGCAGCTCAACAGATCATTAAGTACATGGGACGAAAAGAAAATACATAATAGGGAATTAAATTTTAAAAGATTAGAACGAGTATAAGTTAAGTAAAAAGTGGATCTGTTGGGGAGAGCTCGCAGAGAGTCGCCACGCTCCGGCGCCATCTTCTGGACATTCACTTTGGACATTCTGCACATTCATTTTGGCTACTTCAATTGTTTTTTTTATAAATTTAGAGTACCCAATTATTTTTTTCTAATTAAGGGGCAATTTAGCGTGACCAAGCCACCTACCCTGCACAACCCATCTTTGGGCTATGAGACCCACACAAACACGGGGAGAATATGCAAACCTGGCTACTTCAATTGTTTAGCCGCTTTCTCAAATGACATTTTTTAAAAAGGCTTCCACATCTTCCTCTTCAAATCGGGGCAGTACATAGAACATAGAACATAGAACAGTACAGCACAGAACAGGCCCTTCGGCCCTCGATGTTGTGCCGAACAATGATCACCCTACTTAAACCCACGTAACCCGTATACCCATAACCCAACAATCCCCCCATTAACCTTACACTACGGGCAATTTAGCATGGCCAATCCACCTAACCCGCACATCTTTGGACTGTGGGAGGAAACCGGAGCACCCGGAGGAAACCCACGCACACACGGGGAGGACGTGCAGACTCCACACAGACAGTGACCCAGCCGGGAATCAAACCTGGGACCCTGGAGCTGTGAAGCATTGATGCTAACCACCATGCTACCGTGAGGCCCCGTGAGTACCGTGAGTACTTGAATATATTTAAATAGATCCCCACTAGGCTTTTTAATAAGAGGGGTTACTCCTCCCGTTAAACTTTCCTCGACTTCTGCCTTGACTATCAAAATTTTGAGTTGATGTTCTCTCTCTCTCTCTCTCCTTATCCCAGCCTCTCTTTATAGCTGAAATGCTCCAGCCCAGGCAACATCCTGGTGAATCTCCTCTGCACATTCTCCAATGCAGTCGTATCATTCTTTATAGTGTGACGTCCAGAACTGCGCTGTAGTCCAGCTGTGGCCTAACGTGTTTTACACGGCTCCATCATAACCTCACTGCTCTTTTACTCTACGCTTGGCTAATAGAGGCACATGCCTTCCTAACCACCCTATCCCCATGTCCTGCTGCCTTCAGGGACCTTTGGACATGCTCCCCAAGGTCCCTGTGGTCCTCTGTGCTTCCCAGCATCCTACCGTTCATTGTGTATTCCCCCTGCCCTGCTCACCTTCTCAAAATTGCAACACTTTGAGTTAATTTCCATTGTCAGACATACATTTCCAGATGGACAAAATGCAAATCCTTGAAATTCCCTGGTGTTATTTACATAATCAGGGGCGCTTAACAGAGAAAAAAAATGGCAAAGTCTTATCAGATTCAAATAAGATTCAGAAAAACTATCCCCTCGCTGTGCATAGTTTTTTAAAATGGGTTTTTAAAAGACTTACATTTCTTTTAAAAATAAATTTAGAGTACCCAATTCACGTTTTCCAATTATGGCTCAATTTAGCATGGCCAATCCACCTACCCTACACATCTTAGGGTTGTGGGGGTGAGACACATTCAAACATGGGGAGAATGTGCAAACTCCACACGGACAGTGACCCAGAGCCGGCATCGAACCTGGGACCTTGGTGCCGTGAGGCAGCAGTGCTAACCACTGCGCCACCTTGCTGCCTAAAAAGATTTCTATAGCACCTTACAGCCAGTGAAGTGCTATTGAATTGTACTCACTGTTGCAATGCGAGAGAGAGAGGTGGGCATAGCAAGATCCCACAAACAGCAACAGGAAGGATGTAATTGGAGGTGTTGTCTTGGCTGGAGGGCTTCAGCTATGAAGCGAGGTTGTTTAGGTTGGGGTTGTTTTTCTCGGAGTAGAGAGGGCTGAGGGGGAGGGGGTGTCAGGTTGACATGTACGAAATTATGAGGGACATAGATAGGGTGGATGGGAAGAAACTTAATAATAATCCTTATTAGTGTGACAAGTAGGCTTACATTAACCCTGCAATGAAGTTACTGTGAAAATCCCCTCGTCGCCACATTCTGGCGCCTGTTCGGGTACACAGAGGGAGAATTCAGAATGTCCAATTCACCCAACAAGCACGTCTTTCAGGACTTGTGGGAGGAAACCGGAGCACCCGGAGGGAATCCACAGGGAGAACGGGCAGACTCCGCACAGACAGCGACCCAAGCCGGGAATCGAAACCGGGACCCTGGTGCTGTGAAGCCACAGTGATAACCACTATGCTACCGTGCTGCCCTCAGTAGAGGGGGATCAATAACCATAGATGTAAGACAAAGGGTTTGCAGAGGATGTGAGGAAAAACCTTTTCACCCAGAGGGGGATGGGAATCTGGAACTCGCTGCCTGAAAGGGCGGTGGAGGCGGGAACCCTCACAACATTTAAGAAGCATTTTCGATGAGCACTCGGAACATCCCAGCGACACAAGGCTACGGACCAAATGCTGGGAAATGGGATTAGGATAGGTGCTTGACAGCCGGCACAGTAATGATGGGCTGAAGGGCCTCTCTCTGTGCTGTAAAACTGACTTTATGAGCTCTATGAGTCACACCCCACCGATGACCACAATCAGGTGCAAAATAACAAGTTAAATCAGTTCTGTAGAACGGACTCGAAACATTAATTCTGTTTCTTTCTCCACTGATGCTGCCAGACCTGCTGAGTTTATCGAACACTTTGCCCTTCTATTTAAGTTAAAACTCTGCCTGGCTGTCAGCAAACATTACCGGCAAACACAATGCTGTTTAATACTACACTTTAATCCCAATATTAAAAAAAAACAATGAGGTTGCCACACAATCTTATTCCATTTAATTTTCAACTCAACATTTGACTTAAGCATGTAAAAGATTACCTCGTTCAGAGGGAATATAAAGGTGTTGAAATACTGATATGATACAGATAACTTTTAAAATAATTTATTCTGCCCCCCCCCCCAACTTCTCGAAAACAAAATACACATAATATAACATAGTCAATTGCACCTCAACATCTGCTATTCACAAAATAAATAACCCTCTGCGGGTTTTTTTTACAGGATAAAGGGGGTCTCCAGGTTCTGGGTGGGGAAATAAAGCCCTGGGAACGTTGCAGGAGGGGGTCTCCTGAATTCTCTGCTCTTCAGCAGCGGCTGGGCTATTCCACTGAGGGGGGCGGCGCCGGGGCTGGCGAGAGGCGACAGCTGCGAGAAGAGGTAGGTGGTCTGGCCGGCCAGGAGGTTGAACGGGCACGGGCTGCAGGGTGGCGACGAGGTGCAGGAGGAGGGGGAGAGCCCGCAGGGCAGTGAGGCGGCGGGGCTGAGATGCTGGCTTCCGCCGTAGCCGGGCAACTCCGGCACGTGGGCACCGGGCTGGGCGCAGAGGAGGGACACGGTGTAAGGGGGCGGCGGGTAGGGCGAGGCTGGGCTGTAACTCAGGGGGTGCGCGCCCTGGAGGTGAGGCTGCTGCAGGGACAGGATGGGGGACATGGGCCAGTAGAGAGAGCTGGCCAATGCCAACCCTGTGGACGCCAGCCTCGCCCCCCTCTTGTAAGCCAATTTGGCCCGGACTGGGGTGGACCTCCTCCTTAATTTGCCTGTGGCGCCCCCAATGAAGACATCATCGCTGGAGGGGTCAAGCATCCAGTAGTTGCCTTTCCCAGGGTCATCATAGTGCCTGGGCACCTTGACAAAGCACTTGTTGAGGCTCAGGTTGTGTCTGATAGAATTCTGCCAGCCTTGCTTGTTCTCCTTGTAGTAAGGGAAATTCTGCACGATGAACTCATAGATGCCACTGAGAGTCAGCCTCTTCTGGGGGCTCTGGCGGATGGCCATCATGATCAGGGCGTTGTAGCTGAAAGGGGGCTTCTCGGAGTTTCCAAGCCCCTTCGCCTCCTCTGCCTCCCCTCCCGGCGCCCTGCTCCTCTCCTGGCTCGCAAGTTCAGTCTCCTGCTCCTCCGTTGCTGCTCCCTTCCCCTTTTCCTGCCTCACAGGCTCTCTCGCCCCCTCTCCACTCAGAACCTCCTCGGGCAAGAGGCTCTGGATGCTGAAGGACCTTTTGGGGGTCACCGTGGCCTTTTTCAGATCTGCCATCACCCACCAGCACACACATACATAACACACAGCAAACTCCTCTGCTGCCCCATTGAGAAATCTCCCCAAATAGGCTAGACAGGCACCTCCTCCCATCTCCCTCACACCCCCCTCTATCAAAGCCAATCACCTCCCAGCTCTTTGCTAACAGGTCCAATCAGATTCTACCCGTCTCCATTCACATTTCCCCACCCACCCATTCAAATCCAGCCTCCCAGATCCACAGAAAATATTTGAAGCTTTCTGGCAAAATCATTCTCCCACAAGGAAAGGCAACAACAGTTTCGTGTTCAGCCCCAATCTCTCCCGATCCGTGGAGAGCTCCTGATTCCTGCCTCGCTTTTATTAAACGAAAAGTTCTGATTTGAGTTTTAAACCAGGGTGACAGACACACACGCACATATTCCGATTCAAAACACACGCAGCTATGGAGCCAAACACAGACAGGCTCAAACAGAAACACAATCTCAAACACAAACGCACACACAGCCTCAAGAAACACACATTTCGATTCGAAACACACACAGACTCAAACACATACCAAATCCAGACAGGAACACACATACAAACTCAAACACACGCCCACCGTGTCAAACACGCACACTTGTAAGGATTCAAAACACCTTGATACAGACAGATTCAAACATAAACACAATCTCAAACACATACACAACCTCAAATAGACACCGTTTCAAACACACACAACGTATGGATTCAAAACACCTTGAAAGAAATGAAATGAAATGAAAATGAAAATCGCTTATTGTCACAAGTCGGCTTCAAATGAAGTTACTGTGAAAAGCCCCTAGTCGCCACATTCTGGCGCCTGTTTGGGGAGGCTGGTACGGGAATTGAACCGTGCTGCTGGCCTGCCTTGGTTTGCTGTCAAAGTCAGCGATTTAGCCCAGTGAGCTAAACCAGCCCCTATACAGCAGCTGATACAGGCACAAACACAGACAGACTCAAACCTAAACACAATCTCAAACACAAACACAGTTTAAACACACAGAAACTTGAGCGTAAGCACGCAGTTTCAAAATATACGGATACAGACACAAACACAGACAAACTTAGGCATGAACACAATCTCAAACACAGACACAAACTCAAATAGGCACAGTTTCAAACACACATAAACCTGAGTGTAAACATGCACAGTTTCAAAATATGCAGACACAGAGATAAACACAGACAAACTCAAACAGACACAAGCTTCAGCATAAACATGCACAGTTTCAAAACACACTGATACAGACACAACCCCAAACTTAAACATACACACACTAGCTGACAAGGAAAGGCAGATTCAGCCCATACACAGACTTTCGAATATTTCAAACGCGCAGGCAAACTTAAACACAAACACCCACCCACACAGGGACAGGGGCAAACACATAGATACAGGGGCAGGCACAGCTGGACAGATATACACACAAAGTCAAACACACACAGACCTCAGACATATAGATACAGGAACCGGTACAATCCTAGAACACAGCAATTAGGGACAGGAGCAGGCCATTCGGCCCTTCGATCTTATTCCGTCATTGGATGAGATTGTGACCTCAACTCCACTTTCCCATCTTCCCCCAACAACCCCCCACCCTCCCCATCCCAATTTTGCCCAACGAAGAATCTTGAATATATTCAATGGCCCTGTCTTCACTGCTCCCTGAGGACGGATTCCACGGACTAATCAGCCTCTGACTAGAGAGAGAGAAACAGTTCTCATCTCAGTTTTAAAGAAGCTCATTCTCAAAGACAAATTCTCCTCCAGCCCAGTCTTAACAGGCACCGCGGACAGACAGACACGCGGCGTGTTTATAACCTGGTGCACATTTAAACTTGAAGGTGCAATGGGAGATACAATTCACAGGCGACTCGCGAAAGAGCATCAAATCTAATGTCCACGCTTCTGAAAAACTGCCTTCCATTGAGATACCGTGGAGTTCAGACGGATTCAAAATGTTGTCTATTTATCTCCACAGATGCTGCATGTTCTACTAAATCCTCCACCCCAGCGTTTGTGTTTATTGTGATATATCCTTCAGTGTGGTTTTCATGAATTGAGTTTCAACATCGTCAATAACATCAAAAACAATCGCATTAAACAAAAACACTTTTTGAATTTTGCTTTCAGTGTATTTAGCAATTTATAGTTTCCCATAGCTTCATATTATATTTATCGTTTTATAGTTTCATGTCATATTATTTAATCGTTTCCTATTGTATTATTTTTAATATTTCACGTTACATTTATAGATTTCCACTATCCTTGCCCACCCCCCAGAGTTACCAGAGTATCAATTATCCGCAAGGGCAAAATGAGTACTGTTCAAGGCGGGGAGTTTAAACAACTTCTGTTGTTTATAAAGCTAAAGAGTCAATATTTTTTCATCGATGTTGGATCATTCTATCGCAGGGGAATGTCCAGAAACGATTTCATCCGTTTTAAACCCAGGGTTAAATCGCTGATTCATTTAAGTAGCAGTCTGTGCAAATTGCTACTTGCTTTCTGGAACCCCCGTGTCTTTCGTTGCCTCCCACTCCCTCTTCCAATCGATTTGTCGATAGATTATGAGTATTTTCGATGCATCTTTTTAAAAAGAAAATACTTCAATAAAGTTGGGCTGCCACCCCTCTCCACGAAGATTCACGAATGTCTTGCAGCACGTGGAAATCCTGGTGCCTTAATCTGAAATATTTCCTCTCCCCATGTCTCTGGAAACTCAAATGTCCCAATAAATGTTTGTACTGGGGAAGTCGACTGCTGCTTTGATTCACCTAAGAAATCCACCAGCATTTTATTAACCCAATCGTCTGATCCCCCCCCCCCCCCCCCCCCGCCCTCGCCCTCCTCCATTGAATTTAAGGGAAAGATGTATTTAAAATCGGGCCATTCAAATCGATTCCTCTGACTGTATTTGATTCCGGATTGTGCTGTTAGCGTTTGGTGGAGAGAGTCTTTTAAAAACTCTGCCTCCTCCCAAACGCCAGGAGACATTTTACAAAGCACAATCTTTTTGTTTGTTTCTTGGGGAAATACTTTTTTCTTGAAACCACAGATGTTTGGTATCTATTTCACCCTAAAATATATACCACCTGAAATCTCCCACTCTGTTGTTTTCCTCCGGGCAAAAGTTGAATAGTTTAGTTTCAGCTTTTGAGTTCCATCCACTTAGAAGGTGGGGCTTTGCGGAAGATTGCAACGTTAAAATAAGAAGGGCATTTAAAGCAGTTAACACATTCCATTCTATTCCAACATTGGACATATTGTCCAACAGAAAACAATTAACAGTGTGGTCAGTTATTTTTTTTTCTGCTCCGATTCGATACAGTTTATCTTCTGCATTAAATTTAATAAAGCGGTTTAATATTCTGGTTTAATTTTAAACCCATTCCCGTTTAAGTTCATTCAATATGTTTTCCTTTAATTCGATATTTTTAATTTTGTTCCATCATTTAACTTTCATTTGCTGTTTTTAATTTCATTCTATATTTTTTATTTCATTTGCAAATTTAAATTTAATTAGAAAATTTAAATTGCGTTAGCAAATTTACATTTCATTTGTTGTTTTTAACTTCATTTTATATTTTTAATTTAATTAGCAACTTTAACTTTCATTCAATAATTTAAATTTTGATTTGATATGTTTAATTGCCTTTGGTAATTTGAATTTCATTCAATATTTTAAATTTATTTCAATCAGTTTAACTTGGTTTGATATTTTTGCTTTCATTCAATATTTTTAATTTCATCCAGTATTTTAATGTAATTTGGTAATCTAAGTTTCATTTGATAATTGAAATTTAATTTGATAATTCAAATTTAATTTGATAATTTTAATTCAATTCGATCATTTAAATTTCATTCACTATCTTAAATTTCATTAAATATTTAAAATTTAATTTGACATTTTAAATTTAATTTGCTAATTTAAATTTCATTTGATATTTTAAATTTCATTCAATATTTAAAATTTAATTAAATACTTAAAATTTCATTTGACATTTTCAATTTAATTTGCTCATTTAAATTTTAAATTTAAATTTCATTTGATATTTTAAATTCCATCAAATGTTTTAAAATTCACTTGACATTTTAATTCCATTTGATATTTTTAAGCTCCTTTGATATTTTTGATTTCATTCGATATTTCAAAAGGTTTGCATGGCTCAAACACCCAAGCAGAATTTAGCAGCAATATATGCTATTGCACAATTTTAATTGCAAATTGAATAATTTGATGATGTTAAACTGGGGTTATGTTCTTTTTTTCTGTGAAGGGCTGCGATTTGAGGTTTATTTTGCTTTATTGCAAAAGGGCGAGGCAACAGCTGGGTTTGTTCACAGTTTCATTGACTGTCAGAATAGTCCTGTGTCTGAAGGATCCTTTATAAAATTCTGTACAGGGTCACCTCAGGGTAGGTCGATTGGTTTTGGAGTCTGTCATATTCCCAAAAGAGGTGGGAAGCGATGGGGAGCAAACTCTAATCCCAGTAATTGTATAGATATATTTTTAAAATTACAAACACATTCACAGCTCCAGAGTCCCCCATGTTAGTCCACTGACCTTGTCCTCCTCTGCTACCCTGGTTTAAACCCACTGCTGGGAGTCTTCGCTCCACTTGGGCAGTGAAATGGCTGAATCTATCTAGACTTTTCAACTTTGGGAGACGACTAAACTGTCAGACACAACTGGTACAGAACCGGTTAGTCAGCAAACCAACAATCGGCGGCACGGTGGCACAGTGGTTGGCACTGCTACCTCACGGCGCCGAGGACCTGGGTTCGATCCCAGCCCCGGGTCACTGTCAGTGTGGAGTTTGCACATTCTCCCCGTGTCTGCATGAGTTTTCACCCCTACAACCCAAAGATTTTTTAAAAATTTATTAGAGTACCCAATTAAGGGGCAATTTAGCGTGGCCAATCCCCCTACCCTGCACATCTTTGGGTTGTGGGGGTGAAACCCACGCAAACACGGGGAGAATGTGCAAACTCCACACGGACAGTGACCCAGGGCCGGGATCGAACCTGGGACCTCGGCGCCGTGAGGAAGCAGTGCTAACCCACTGCGCCACCGTGCCGCCCCCTACAACCCAAAGATGTACAGGGTAGGTGGATTGGTTGCACTTAATTGCGTCTGAACTGCAAAACAAAAAGAATTGGGTCCTCTAAATTTATTTTAAAAAGCAACAATGAAGATAATGAGAAAAGTACCAGTGGTTTGTCCATTTAAAAATCCAACATAGGCTGTTTAGAGCTGGAAACCCTCTTTCTCGGCCCTGACAAGCTGTCAGCGTCCCTGCATTAAATAAGATTGGGGCAGATTCTGTGGCCAGAGTCTGTGGGTCTCAATCCAGCATTTGAAAGGGATTGACTTACACAGGAGCAGTTACAGGTTTACTGGGAATGTGTGGGAGGCTGGGACAGCAGAGGAGCTGCAACCCCCCCCCCCCCCCCCCCAACTCACTACCATCGCCTAAGGCTCGAATTTAGGATCAAAATGGGTCAACAGGATTCCAAACACTAACACGGGAATACATTGAAATCCCGTCCATGGAATGGAGATTTCAACAGGGGATAGAAAACATCCTGATGGCTGGGGATTTCACTTTCAATATGATTTAGACCCCCTCCCCCCAACACTACTCAGCAGCAACAATAAACTAGACTCATCCTGAGTGTTACTGGTCATGTTCTCTGTTTTCTCTCCCTGCTCCCTTTCACACTTTCTCTCTCTTTCCCCCTCCCTCCTCTTCTTGCTGCCTCCTTCCCCTCTTCACCCTCCCTCCTCACTTTCTTCCTCCTCCTCTCCTTCCTTCCCTCTCTTTCTCCCTCTTCCCTCCCTCCCACTCTCTTTCTTTCTCCCTCCCTCCCACTCTTTCTTTCTCCCTCTTCTCTCCCTCCTTCCCACTCTCTTCTCCCTCCTTCCTTCCCACTCTCTCTTTCCTCCTCCCTCCTACCCACTCTCCCTCCTACTCTCTCTCTCTCCTCCTACACACACCCTCCTCCCACTCTCTCTGGTTCTCCCTGCCGACCTCTCTCTTTCCTCCTCCTCTCACACTTTCCTTCCCACTCTCTCCTCTCCTTTGCTCTCATTTTTATTTCTCCAAGATCTCTGCGTTCCTCTAATTCTGGCATCTTTTTTAAAATTTAAAATACCTAATTTGTTTTTCCCCCCAATTAAGGTGCTCGCAAACTGGCCCTCGCACAGCGACCACGGTTAGATCCGTATCCGCAAACTCCCCCTTTGTTCGCTCGCCACAGGAAAGGGGGGGGGGGGAAATTGACAAAATCTCAGAATTCATCCTGATATTCCCAGATCCAGTTTTCCAGGATTTTCTGACTCTTGAGGCTGATTCAATCGGGGATTTCAAAAGGAAATTGGATAAGCAACTGAAGGGCAACAATTTGCAGAGGACCAGCATTGGTTCAATGGGCTGAATGGCCTCCTTCTGCATTGCACCCCTTCCATAATTCCATTCTGTAACTAAATACTACTTCTGGACCCAATTTCTAATTGCCTAATTTGTCCGAGAACAAAATGTCTGTTGTGTAGCTGTGATTTCCACGATCGGACAGCACCTACTGAACAATCCCGAGTGCGTTAATAGCTACACTAACGACCAATTTCAGATAATCAGTCGCGCTGGTGTCGTTGCTGAATTACGCTGGCTAGAAGTGACGTAAATTCATACACAGCGACCGGTCCTTTGCAAACAAAAGGGATCTGGTCAAGCCGTGCAACATTTTTGAATTACCCGGGAGCTTGGGGAACCGATTGTTTTCCTTTGCTTGCTCCATAGCAGTACTTTAACCAATCAGAAACGGCCTGCAAATCAATCAGCTCCCTTTTCACCTGTAGTATAAATTGTGGTGATAGTTTTTTTTTTAAATTTAGAGTACCCAATTATTTTTTCCAATTAAGGGGCAGTTTAACGTGGCCAATCCACCTAACCTGCACATCTTTGGGTTGTGGGGGCGAAACCCACGCAGACACGGGGAGAATGTGCAAACTCCTCACAGACAGTGACCCAGGGCCGGGATTCGAACCCAGGTCCTCAGCGCCGTAGGCAGCGATGTGACACCGTGCTGCCCAATTGTGGTGATAGTTTGAAATTTGGTATTCTTGTGTTTGTCGTGATGAATGCAGGATGAAAAACTTCGGCGACATGTCTCTCTGTTCAACAATTTTCCAATTTCCTTCCCTTCTCTATTGGTCGTTGCTGGGGTAGAGAACGATTGCTCTGCCGGGGGCAGTACTCTTTGTCAAACCTTCCAACCCACCACTCAGTCCTGGTGACAACATTGGCAACATTAGGCGCCTGCTTACGCTGGATAGTCTTAACGGGCGGCAGGATCCTGAGTTTGTGTCTCTCAGGTGCCGCTGGTGAGATGTGGGAGGTTAGAATCAGGGTTTTAAAAACGTCGGCGCACCCTTACTGCTTTCCCTGTGGCGCCGATCCTTCGAGACTCTCAGCCAATTCGCCCATGGGACATTGGAACTGCTGCCAAGGCTGGCGTCTATTGGCCATCCCTAGACGCCCTTTTTTGATAGCGAGGGGTATGCCAGACCACTTCAGAGGGAGGCTAGTCAACCACTGGCTTCTGGGCCTTGAGCCACACTGAGGCCGAGGTCTGAGCCAGGATCACCCATCACCCCCCTGTGCTCGCCCACTTGCAATGGTCCCCGGTCAAGCAACACCTAGTTTTCAAATCCCACCATGGCCTCACCCCCCCCCCCCCCCCTCTCCGGCTGTACCACTAGCCGCCCGGGGCTCAAAGCTCTGGAATTCCCGCCCCAAAACCTCTCCCCTTCCCCTTTAAGGCGTCTCTTGAAATTCTACCTCTTTGGCCGAGCGTTTGGCCGACTGCTCTAAGGCCCCTCGTGTGGCCTGGAATTGATTCTCCTCCCTGTAAACCCTCTGCGAACGTTCGGTTCTGCCGGAGGCGCTGTGTAATGCAAGTTGTTGTTGTAAAGTGAAACCAGTTGGGCGATCTGAGCACATTCTGCTTTATTTAAAAAAACAATTGGCATTGCAATTCGCAGATTTCAATCAAAATAGAGCAGCACGGTGGCGCAGCGGGTTAGCCCTGCTGCCTCACCGAGGTCCTAGGTTCGATCCTGGCTCTGGGTCACTGTCCGTGTGCAGTTTGCACATTCTCCCCCGTGTCTGCGTGGGTTTCACCCCCACAACCCAAAAATGTACAGGGTAGGTGGATTGGCCAGGCTAAATTGCCCCTTAATTGGAAAAAATGAATTGGGTACTCTAAATTAAAAAAAAGATTTCAATCAAATTTCTTAATCACTCGGGGTGGGATTTGAACCGGCGGCTCGTTAAAGCCAAGTGTTCGGATTACTGGTCCCGTAACAGCACTGTCTAAATGTAGTGCTGCACCTTTGGGACACCGTTGCCCTCCAGTGGTCAGCAGCAGGACTAACAGCAAAGAGAGCTTCACCTGTCGATGTCACATGCAGGGACCTAACCAAGTCAGCTGTTCCATGCAACCAGTCCCTGGCCCGCATTTAGCAACTAATAATAATTCAAAAAAATAAATTTAGAGTACCCGGTTATTATTTTTTTTACAATAAAGGGGCAATTTAGCGTGGCCAATCCACCTACCCTGCACGTCTTTTTGGGTTGTGGGGGTGAGACCCATGCAGAATGTGTAAACTCCACACAGACAGTGACCCGGGGCCGGGATCGACCCCGGGTCCTCAGTGCCGTGAGGTAGCAGTGCTAACCACTGCGCCACCTTGCCGCCCCGGGGGGGTCCTACTTAAGATAGGAATAAGAAAAACGTTTTTCTCCCAGATGTTTGCCACAGTATAAATATTTCTCACCTTCACTGTCTGTTAGCTTTGACAAAGAGTCATCGGGACTCGAAACGTTAGTTCCCTTCTCTCCCTGCAGATGCTGCCAGACCTGCTGAGATTTTCCAGCATTTTCTCTTTGGTGCCAAACTTTGGACCTCTTTTCCTCAGAGAGAGGTGCAGGTAGAGTTTCTAAGGCAGAGGTAGTTAGATTCTTGACTAACAAGGGAGTCAAAGGTTATGGAGGGGGGGGGGAGGGGCAGGAAAGGCGGAATGTGGAGATGCGGCCACATTCAGATCAGCCATGATCTTATAGTATGGTGGAGCCGGGCTCGAGGGGCCGAATGGCGTCCTCTTGCTCTTGATTCATAATCTGCTTCAACCGTTAAGACGGTTAATTCCATGGCCTCACAATTGAGTGCGTGCGAAGCTGGACATCGGAGAGAAGAGGTGGATTCGATGTGGCAGTACTGTAATGCCTCACCTAGTCAAATAGCCTACCGGGAATCAATGTATCGGTTTGCGTGAGAAATAGGAGTCACACACACACGTGCGTCATCAGACATACCGTCACAGACAGACACATGTGCGTCGTCAGACATACCGTCACACACAGACACACGTGGGTCGTCAGACATACCGTCACACACAGACACACAGACAATTCTCCCACTGTAAGAGGGAGTTGAGAGACAGTCACGTCAAAAGGAATCTTCGAATGAGCGAGGGAGGTGCGTGGAATGCGCAGAGAACGACTTTACAGTGTTAATGTAAGCCTCCTTGTGACAATAAAGATTATTATTATAGATACAACAGGCACAGAAACAGACAAAAAGAAAATAAAGACTCATATTTATATAACACTTTTCATGACCACCATATGTCTGAACAGACGCACTTTACAGCCAACGAGGCACTGACGTGCAGTCACTGTGGCGATGTAGGAAACAGAGCAGCCACTTAGCGCACAGCAAGACCCCACAGGCAGCAATGTGATAACGCTCAGTACTGACCCTCTGACAGTGCAGCACTCCCTCAATACTGACCCTCTGACAGTGCGGCACT
>NC_052172.1:16299851-16476105 GCF_902713615.1 Scyliorhinus canicula
CGACTAAACCAATGGGCTGTGTCCTTGAAGTGATTCAGGAACACAGGCTTGGCAGTACCAAGAAGGTCCAGGAGCACAAACACGTCCTGAAACAGACAGAGGGTTTATCAAACAGTCACAGGGATACCCGAGAGAAAGGCAGATTTTCCAGCAACAGGATGCGCCCGCCAACAATGAAGGTTACAGAAGAAAACGCACAGTTCAGTGTTGAATACTGATAATTGCGCAACACTATTTTAAAATTAGGGTCTGGTTTAGCACAGTGGGCTAAACAGCTGGCAGAACAAGGCCAGCAGCGCGGGTACAATTCCCAGTACCGGCCTCCCCGAACTGGCGCTGGAATGTGGCCACTATGTGGGCATTTCACAGTAACTTCATTGAAGCCAACTTGTGATGACAAGCGATTATTGTTATAATTATTATTAAATTTCAGTACCCAAATCTTTTTCCCCCCAATTAAGGGGCAATTTAGCCTGGCCAATCCACCTACCCTGCACATCTTTGGGTTGTGGGGGCGAAACCCATGCAGACACGGGGAGAATGTGCAAACTCCACACGGACAGTGGCCCAGAGCCGGGATCGAACCTGGGACCTGGGCAGCATGAGGCAGCAGGGTTAACCCACTGCGCCACCTTCCCAAATGGGACATAACTGACTTCAAATATCCAGTAACACCAAAAACTTCAGGAGAGGTACAACAAGGGGTTAGATACAGAGTAAAGCTCCCTCTACACTGTCCCCATCAAACACTCCCAGGACAGGTACAGCATGGGGTTAGATACAGAGTAAAGTTCCCTCGACACTGTCCCCATCAAACACTCCCAGGACAGGGACAGCACGGGGTTAGATACAGAGTAAAGCTCCCTCTACACCGTCCCCATCAAACACTCCGAGGACAGGTACAGCACGGGGTTAGATACAGAGTAAAGCTCCCCCTACACTGTCCCCATCAAACACTCCCAGGACAGGTACAGCACGGGGTTAGATACAGAGTAAAGCTCCCTCTACACTGTCCCCATCAAACACTCCCAGGACAGGTACAGCACGGGGTTAGATACAGAGTAAAGCTCCCTCTACACTGTCCCCATCAAACACTCCCAGGACAGGTACAGCACGGGGTTAGATACAGAGTAAAGCTCCCTCTACACTGTCCCCATCAAACACTCCCAGGACAGGTACAGCACGGGGTTAGATACAGAGCAAAGCTCCCACTACACTGTCCCCATCAAACACTCCCAGGACAGGTACAGCATGGGGTTAGATACAGAGTAAAGCTCGCTCTACACTGTCCCCATCAAACACTCCCAGGACAGGTACAGCACGGAGTTAGATACAGAGTAAAGCTGCCTCTACACTGTCCCCATCAAACACTCCCAGGACAGGTACAGCACGGGGTTAGATACAGAGTAAAGCTCCCTCTACACTGTCCCCATCAAACACTCCCAGGACAGGGACAGCACGGGGTTAGAGTCCAAGCTCCTCTTCCCCAAGTCACGCACCATCCTAACTTGGAAATATATCGGCCTTTCCTTCACTGTCACTGGGACAAAACCTTGGAGCTCCCTCCCTAACAGCACGATGGGTGTACCTACACCACATGACTGCAGGGGTCCAAGACGGCAGCTCACCACCAAGCTCTCATGGGCAACCTGCCATTCCCCCCCCCCCCCCCCTCATGAGCGAGAACTCACCATTGAATCGATGAGTGTGGAGCTGGCAGTGTTCCCTGGGTGTTTTGTTCTGGCCATGAGCTCAGCCAGATGGCGGGAGCCGTAGAGGGAGTCCGTGGGGCTCCACTTAACAAGCGCCTCCTCTCCATCCAGGAACAACATCTGGAGAGTCAGATCCAGTTTCTGTACAAAGGAGAGAAATGTTTGTTAGTGGCAGCTTGGCTCGGTGGGTGCACCCGCGTCTCTGAGCTCAAAGGTCATGTGTTCAGGACCTATTCCGGGATCTGACCGTGTGGCTTGGAAGTCCCATCGCAGTACTGCAGGAGTGCTGCAGAGTTGTTGTTGCCAACTCCGAATGAAACCTTAAACCAAGGACCCGTGTGCACTAAAGATCCTACGGCAGTCTGCCAAAGTTGAATAAGGACGTTCTCCCTGCTTCCCTGGCCAAGGGGCGCAATTCTCCGACCCTCACGCCGGGTGGGAGAATCGCGGGAGAAGCCGGGAATTCCCGCCACGCCGCCCTGGCACCGGGCGCAATTCTCCCACCCCCCCCCCCCAAAACGGCGTGCCGGGTTTTACGACAGGCCGCTCGGAGAATCGCCGCTCGCCGTTTCTAACAGTCGAGCGGCGATTCTCCGGCCCGGATGGGCCGAGCGGCCTGCCCAATACGACCGGTTCACACCGGCGCCAACCACACCTGGTCGCTGCCGGCGTGAACAGCGCGCGAACGCTGCGGGTGCGGCCTGTGGGGAGGGCAGAGGGAAGATTGAGCACCAGGGGGGTGCTCAGCGGGGGTCTGTCCCGTGATCGTTGCCCACCGATTGGCGGGCCGGCTTCTCTAAAAGATGCACTCTATTCCCTCCGCCGCCCCACAAGATAATTCCGCCATGTCTTGCGGCGCGCCCGCGGGGAGGACGGCAACCGCACATGCGCGGATTGGCGCCGGCCAACCTGCGTATGCGCGGGTGATGTCATTTAAGCGCCGCCAGCGGCGTCATTTAGGCGGCGCCGCTTTGACGCGGGCGCCAAGGCCCGGTGCGTGAAATTGACGCGGCGCCGCTCCTTACCCCCCTGGGGGTGGGAGAATAGGGGGCGAGGTGCGGCCTCCGACGCCGGAGTGAAACACTCCGGTTTTCACTCCGGCATCGGCACTTAAGTCTCCCGTTGGGAGAATCGCGCCCAAGGTTTATTCCTCAAACAACATCACAAACCTGGTTACGAACACATTGTTGCTAAACCCAAAACAAAATGTCAACTGTTCAATGCGATTCCGCGATTGGGCAGCATTTACTGAACAACCCTGAGTCCGCTAACAGCTACACTAACAACCAATTTAAGATAATCAGTTGAGCTTGTAACGTGGCTCATTTACGTTTGCTAGAAGCAGTGTACATTCATACACAGGGACCGGTCCTCCGCATGCAAAAGGAATATGTTCAAGCCTTGTGACATTTTTGAATTATCGGAGAACTTGGGGAACTTATAGCTCACTGTTGCTTACCCCATGGAAATGTTGACCAGAGTTGACCTGCCAACCAATCAGCTCCCTTTTCTCCTGTAATATGCATTATCGTGATTGTTTGAAATTTGGCATTCCTGTGTTTTGTCGGGTTGAGTTCAAGTCAGAAAGCCCACCGTCTCATTTTCATGGGCAATTAAGGATTGGCAATAAATGCTGGCATTGCCCATGTGCTGTGAGTGAATAAGCATTTTAAATAGTGGCCCCCAGTACCTACGTCCCACTTCCCTGGCTGAGGGTTTTTACCTTGTCCTTGAGTTTGACCAGCTCCTTGTCCAGTGAGCGGGCCAGCTCCAGCATCATAGAGCATGGTACAGCCGAGTCAGTGGCGCCCACGTAGATCCGCCCTTGATCATCGCGTGGGTAGTACTTGGAGTCATAGTGACACGCCAGGACCAGGCGGCGCCTGGCGGAGGGGTCGAGCGTGGCAACAATGTTGGAGAACACCCGCATGCCGTGGGGAGTGCTGTCCTCAAACGTGTCCAGGTCCACCGTCCACTGGGCGGGCAATGACCCAATATGCCCCTTGATGTGCTGAGGGAGGCAAACACAGAATTCCCATTACACCAAGCACTCCTGCTGTGTTTTTCCAGCAGTTTCTGGTTTCTCCGAAAAGGCGGAAATAGCAACACTACCAAGACCTGCATCCGTTATGTTTATTTATGGTGTTAACTTTGGCTGCTTCAGGGCGGCACAGTGGTTAGCACTGCTGCCTCACAGTGCAGAGGGCCCGGGTTCGATCCCTGCCCGTGTGGAGTTTGCACGTTCTCCCCGTGTCTGTGTGGGTCTCACCCCCACAACCCAAAAGATGTGCAGAGTAGGTGGATTGGCCAGGCTGAATTACCACTTAATTGGGAAACAAGTCGGCACTTTAAATTTTATTTTTTAATTTTTGTTTGCTTCTGCATAATTTTATTCTTTAAAAAAAATAAATTTAGAGAACCCAATTCATTTTTTCCAATTAAGGGGCAATTCAGCCTGGCCAATCCACCCACCCTGCACATCTTTGGGTTGTGGGGGCGAGACCCACGCAGACACGGGGAGAATGTGCAAACTCCACACAGGCAGCGGCCCAGAGCCGGGATCGAACCTGGGACCTGGGCGACGTGAGGCAGCAGGGCTAACCCACTGCGCCACCCTGCTGCCCATAATTTTATTCTTTACAGTAAATTCAATTTACTGTTTAGCCTGAACCACTTGACAACTTGCATTGATGTAGCATCTAACATATGAAAACATGTGCAACAGAGCCTATCGGCCCACTGTTTTTCCACCCGTTGCAGAAATCTCGCACGATACGAGCGGTGAATTGGAAATTGATCCAAATTGTACCAGTTCCTTTTTATCTCCTCTTGGTTTGCGACCGGAGTTCTCTCTCTTTCAGGCGCCCCATTGAAAATTGTCAAGTTGATTCTGAAACATCAGCAACAACAAAAAAGGGAGGAAGATTTTGGCTGCAAACACACCTGTCGGACAAATTCGATGCCCTTTGACCCCGGGTATCGCTCGATTAGCATTGGCACCAAGAAAACATTCCATAAGCGCTGCAAGTCGATGAGAGAGGTGAGGTGCCTCACCTGACTTGACATGACAGTCTTTGGTTTGTGTTCCAACTGTGTAAAAAAGAAAAGTATTTTAAGAACTTCATTTTCATTCAACCTAAACACAGGAATTGGGGACTGTAACTTGCATTTATATAGCACCTTAAAGACAGTAAAACGTCCCAGGCACTTCATTGGCGAATTATCGGACAAAACATTTCAGTGCCTTTTTCAGGATGGCAGCCTGAATCCACTAGCGGTGGATTGGATTGGATTTGTTTATTGTCACGTGTACCGAGGTACAGTGAAAAGTATTTTTCTGCGAGCAGCTCAACAGATCATTAAGTACATGGGAAGAAAAGGGAATGAAAGAAAATACATAATAGGGCAACACAAGGTACACAATGTAACTACATAGACACCGGCATCGGGTGAAGCATACAGGGGTGTAGTGTTAATGAGGTCAGTCCATAAGTGGGTCGTTTAGGAGTCTGGTAACAGCAGGGAAGAAGCTGTTTTTGAGTCTGTTGTGCGTGTTCTCAGACTTCTGTATCTCCTGCCCGATGGAAGAAGTTGGAAGAGTGAGTAAGCCGGGTGGGAGGGATCTTTGATTATGCTGCCCACTTTCCCCCGGCAGCGGGAGGTGTAGATGGAGTCAATGGATGGGAGGCAGGTTCGTGTGATGGACTGGGCGGTGTTCACGACTCTCTGAAGTTCCTTGCGGTCCTGGACCGAGCAGTTGCCATACCAGGCTGTGATGCAGCCAGATAGGATGCTTTCTACGGTGCATCTGTAAAAGTTGGTAAGGGTTAATGTGGACGTGCCAAATTTCCTTAGTTTCCTGAGGAAGTAAAGGCGCTGTTGTGCTTTCTTGGTGGTAGCATCGACGTGGATGGACCAGGACAGATATTTGGAGATGTGCACCCCTCGGAATTTGAAACTGCTAACCATCTCCACCTCGGCCCCGTTGATGCTGACAGGGGTGTGTACAGTACTTTGCTTCCTGAAGTCAATGATCAGCTCTTTAGTTTTGCTGGCATTGAGGGAGAGATTGTTGTCACTGCACCACTCCACTAAGTTCTCTATCTCCCTCCTGTATTGACTTGTCGTTATTCGAGATCCAGCCCACTATGGTCGTATCATCAGCAAACTTGTAGATGGAGTTGTTCCGCAGGGGTCAGTGCTGGAACCACACCTATTCACGATATACATTAATGACCTGGAAGAAGGAACTGAGAGTATTATTGCTAAGTTTGCAAATGATACGATGATAAGTAGAGGGACAGGTAATGTTGAGGAAACAGAAGAACTTGGACAGTCTTGGAGAGCGGCATGGTAGCCCAGTGCTTAGCACAGTTGCTGCACAGCTCCAGGGTCCCAGGTTCGATTCCCGGCTGGGTAACTGTCTGTGCGGAGTCTGCACGTTCTCCCCGTGTGTGCGTGCGTTTCCTCCGGGTGCTCCGGTTTCCTCCCACAGTCCAAAGATGTGCAGGTTAGGTGGATTGGCCGTGATAAATTGCGCTTAGTGTCCAAAAAAGGTTAGGTGGGGCTACTGGGTTACGGGGATAGGGTGGAGGTGTGGACTTGGGTAGGGTGGTCTTTCCAAGGGCCGGTGCAGTCTCGATGGGCTGAATGGCCTCCTTCTGCACTGTAAAAGAATTCTATGAGAATGGGCAAAGAAGTGGCAGATGGAATACACTGTGGAAAAGTGTGAGGTTATGCATGTTGGTGGGAAGAATAGGGGCAAAGACCATTTTCTAAATGGGGAAAAGGCTTCCAAAGTCAGAAGCACAAAGGGACTTAGGAGTCCTAGTTCAGGATTCTCTTAAGGTTAACGTGCAGGTTCAGTCGGCAGTTAGGAAAGCAAATGCAATGTTAGCATTCATGTCGAGAGGGCTAGAATAGAAGAGTAGTGTGGCCACCTAAAATGGCGTCCAGCAAGGGATGCTGGGAAAAGTGGTCAAGGGTATGGACAGGCAGGCTGCAGAACAGATCAAACAAAGTCGCAGCAAAAGGGTTTGCAGACTTCAAACGATTTCACAGGTTGATGTGAATAACATAAGTAAAGGGCCATCTCCAGAATCAATAGAACGGTCCTGTTAATCATACTTGTTTACCAGACACAGTGGCACCTAACTTTCCTATTTGGAAGGCGTACATGAACACACCTTCAAGCATGGTCACTGAGTGCCCATCCCAAAATTGGTGTGGCAGCCCCTGATTGGACCTGATCGACCTGGCTGATCGAGCCCCCATCAATTCATTGACAGATGACCCAGAGACCGCCCACCAAAAGGATCACGACATTCAAACGGCATCAAAGTTATTGCTCGGATTCATTCTTCTCTCGGAGCAGCAGCAGTAACTATCAACGGTGACTTCCACCGGCTGAAGGCGGAGACCATCACTCGACCCACGCAGACACGGGGAGAATGTGCAAACCCCACACGGACAGTAACCCGGGGCCGGGTTCGAACCCGGGTCCTCGGCCCTGGGTCACTGTCCGTGTGGAGTTTGCACATTCTCCCCGTGTCTGCGTGGGTTTCACCCCCACAACCCAAAGATGTGCAGGATAGGCGGATTGGCCACACTAAATTGTCCCTTAATTGGAAAAAATAATTGGGTACTCTAAATTTTTTTTTTTAAAGTCAAACCATGACCATGAAACCATTGTCAATTGTTGCAAAAAAAAAATCCATCTCCTTTACTGAGGCCCTTGAGGGAAAAAAGGGATAGGGCAGCACGGTAGCATTATGGATAGCACAATCGCTTCACAGCTCCAGGGTCCCAGGTTCGATTCCGGCTTGGGTCACTGTCTGTGCGGAGTCTGCACATCCTCCCCGTGTGTGCGTGGGTTTCCTCCGGGTGCTCCGGTTTCCTCCCACAGTCCAAAAGATGTGCGGGTTAGGTGGATTGGCCATGATAAACTGCCCTTAGTGTCCAAAATTGCCCTTAAGTGTTGGGTGGGGTTACTGGGTTATGGGGATAGGGTGGAGGTGTTAACCTTGGGTAGGATGCACTTTCCAGGAGCCGGTGCAGACTCGATGGGCTGAATGGCCTCCTTCTGCACTGTAAATTCTATGTAAAAATATGCCCATCTGACCTACACGTGACTCCAGACCCACTTTTAACTGCCCCTCGGAAATAGCCTAGCAAGGCACTCAGGGCAATTAGGGATAGGCAACATTACACCCCTGCCCCCCCCCCCCCCCCCACCCCCCCCCAACAGACTCCAGCCCAAAACCTCTGCATCCCTGGCCCACCTCAATCTTTATACCATTAGCCTCTGCCAACAGCTTTTCTTTAACTATCTTATCCCAACCTGTCCTAACCTTGTACCCCTCGAACAACTCCCCCCTCAATTTCCTCCTCTCCAAGGAGAACAAACCCCAACTTCCCCAACCCAAACCTCGGCGCTGAAATCCGCTTCCCCACACCACATCCCTGGAACAATTCCGGTAACTCGTCCTCCGCACCCTCTATGGTCACTGGCCAATGGCCCGATTGTGTCAATGGCTGAAACTGTATAGCCTCACGGTGCCCTGTGTTGGAATCCGACCTCGGGTCACTGTCTGTGCGGAGTTTGCACTTTCTCCCCGTGTCTGCGTGGGTTTCCTCCGGGCGCTCCGGTTTCCTCCCACAGTCCAGAGATGTGCAGGTTAGGTGGATTGGCTGTGCTAAAATTGCTTCTTAGTGCCCAACGGTTAGGTGGGTTATGGGACGGGTGCGGGGAAGTGGGCCGAGATTCGAGTGCTCTTTTGGCGGGTTCGGTGCAGAGCCGATGGGCTGAATGGCTTCATTCTGCACTTTGTGGATTTTATAACACCATAAAATCTAGGTGCAGGATTAGGCCATTCATCCCATCGAGTCTGCTCCGCCATTCAATCACGGCTGAAATGTTTCTCATCCCCATTCTCCTGCCTTCTCCCCATAGCCCCTGATCCCCCATAATTCATCAAGAACACCAGTTTTGTGTGTGTGGTACTGTTACCGACAGGGCTACAGACCAAGAGCTGGAAGGTGGAATTAGACAAAATAGTTCTTTCCAGGAACATCAGAACTAGGATCAGGATTCCCTTTGCTGCCCTCGCAGGGGACGATGGACAGAGTGCTTTTGGGGGTGTGGGTCGGAGAGGGGAAGGTGTCTGACATCTATAAGGTAATGCAGGAGGTGGAGGAGTCGTCAGTGGAGGAGCTGAAGGCTAAATGGGAGGAGGAACTAGGGGAGCAGATAGAGGACGGGACTTGGGCGGAGGCCTTGGAGAGAGTCAACTCCTCCTCCTCATGTGCGAGGCTTAGTCCCATCCAATTTAAGGTGCTGCACCGGGCCCATATGTCCGGGACTAGGATGAGTAGGTTCTTTGGGGGTGAGGACAGGTGCACCAGATGTTCGGGGAGTCCTGCGAACCACACCCATATGTTCTGGGCATGCCCAGCCCTGGAAGAATTCTGGAAGGGGGTGGCGGTGACGGTGTCGAGGGTGGTTGGATCCAGGGTCAAACCAGGGTGGGGACTCGCAATTTTTGGGGTTGGGGTGGAGCCGGGAGTGCAGGAAGCGAAAGAGGCCGGTGTCCTGGCCTTTGCGTCCCTAGTAGCCCGTCGAAGGATTCTGTTACAATGGAAGGATGCAAGGCCCCCAAGCGTGGAGACCTGGATCAGTGACATGGCGGGATTTATAAAATTGGAAAAGGTCAAATTTGCCCTGAGAGGATCAATACAAGGGTTCTATAAACGATGGCAGCCTTTTCTGGACTTCCTGGCTCAGAGATAGGTAACTGGGTCAATAGCAGCAGCAACCCGGGGGGGGGGGGGGGGGGGGGGGGGGTGCATTATTGTAGTGTTTATTCTGTAACTTTATAGTGTGTTAATTTGCGTTGTTGTTAAAATGCTGGGTTGTTCATGGGGATGGGGCGAATGTATATGATTGTTAATATTATTGTTATTTTCGGTATTTTACTAAGGTGCGTTATTGTTGTATAAAATCAAAATTTCTCAATAAAAATTATTTAAAAAAAAAAAAGAACTAGGAACAGGAGCAGACAAGTTTGCCTCTCGAGCCTGCTTTGAAAAATTGTTTACCCAATTGAGGAAAAAGTTCCTGCAGCCAATCGGGTGAGGGGCAGGGTGGCACAGTGGTTGGCACTGCTGCCTCACAGCGCCAGGGACACGGGTTCAATTCTCAGCTTGGGTCACTGTCTGTGCGGAGTCTGCACGTTCTCCCCGTGTCTGCGTGGGTTCCCTCCGGGTGCTCCGGTTTCCTCCCACAGTCCAAAGATGTGCAGGTGAGGTGGATTGGTTGTAATAAATTTGCCCCTTAGGTGTCCAAAAGGTTTGGTTGGGTTACAGGGTGGCGCTGTGGTTAGTTAGCACTGCTGCCTCACGGTGCCGAGGTCCCAGGTTCGATCCTGGCCCCGGGTCACTGTCCGTGTGGAGTTTGCACATTCTCCCCGTGTCTGCGTGGGTTTCGCCCCCACAACCCAAAGATGTGCAGGATAGGTGGATTGGCCACGCTAAATTGCCCCTTAATTGGAAAAAAATAATTGGATACTCTAAATTTATTAAAAGAAAACCATGCAGGACATAGTGATATACTTGTGTAATTAGGAATGAGTTACAACATATATTGCAACAGAATTGAAGCAACTTCTATTTTTTTTTAAAACTAACAATCTGAATGATATAAATTAAACTGATTTTAGAAAAGTGTACGAGTTTTAAGGTTGGGATTTTAAATTCAGAGCAGCGTCCCTTAATGAAACGTGTCTCTCGGCCGAGTCACATTGTTGCAGTTTTAATGTTGCCAATTACTCCTTGGAGGCCACGTACCTTCCTCCGGGTCCAGTCCTCCAGTGGCTCTCCTGGCTGTTCGGCTGTGAGATGAAGCCCCCAGAAGGTGCAGAGCAGCGCCAGGGCGAAGGAAGCCAAGAGCCAGTAGGCGAGCCGGGGCATCTTGGCCAGATAGGGGCGCCTGTCGGTGCGGGGGGCGCGCTGATTCCTGGCTGACTTGGCCATCTCGCTCAATGAATCGGATCAAGACCTGCAATTTAAAAAAAAATAAAGGCACACTCGCACCCAAGAATGAAGAGGCAAACGTTGCAAATATATCTTTCAGTGTGGTTCCCAGACCTCAGTTGCTCCTGGTTGATTTCATGTCAATTTCTCTGTTTAAAATCCCACCTCTTCTGAAACATCCTCCCCTCCACTTTCTGCTGGCAGCTGTTCAAAGCATCGACGCAGAATGATGACATTTTACTGGGGGTGTTGTCTACTTTTCACGAGGCACCACCTCCTCCCAGGCTGGCTTTACTGCAACTTGACAATACTGCAAAATAGGCTTTTCGTGGCACCGCCACAGTGGCAGACTGGGGGCTGTGGATCTGGAGTCATATGTGGGCCAGAATGGCATATTTATTTCCCTAAAAGGGTCACCAGATGGGGGGTCGGGTCCCACCCACCCCCATGGTCTTTGCATTACAAATTCAAATTTCACCCCCCCCCCCCCCCCCCCCTCCCTCCCTGCAGTGGCAGGTTTCGAACCCAGGTCAGCGTTACCCTGGATCTCTGCATTGCCAGTCACTGTCGTGTTAGGTACACTTCTGCACGTTCTCCCCGTGTGTGAGTGGGTTTCCTCCGGGTGCTCCGGTTTCCTCCCACAGTCCAAAGACGTGCAGGTTAGGTGGATTGGCCATGATAAATTACCATTAGTGACCAAAAAAAGGTTAGGAGGGGTTATTGGGTTACGGGGATAGGGTGGAAGTGAGGGCTCAAGTGGGTCGGTGCAGACTCGGTGGGCCGAATGGCCCACTTCTGCATTGAATGCTCTATGAACACTGGATGCAGGTTAGATCAGATTCTCCAGACCTTGAAGTTAGTTCAATCAGGTTTATTGAACTAATAGCACAGTTAGCACAGTTAGCACAGTTCTCTATGAGTTCGACTCTCTGCTAACTTAAGTCTGGTTACTCTGACTGAACCAGACTAGCTCTTAGCCACGTGGTGGGGGTGTGAGATTGTAACAACACCCTTGACTGACTCTCTAGATGTTCATCAGTGGAAAGAGGTGGAGTGTGAGTGCCTTGTGTCTTTTATAGTCAGTTCCCACCCCTGAGTGTCCTGCCTGCTTATTGGTCATGTCCTGCTCTCTGTGCCCATTAGCTGCTTGTCTGTATATCATTATGTGTGTGTCCGCATATCATGACAGTCACAATATCACCTATCCCTATAGAGTCATAGAGGCCTACAGCACGGGACAGGCCCTTGGGCCCATCGTGTTGGTGCCGGTAGCACAGTGTTTAGCACAGTTGCTTCACAGCTCCAGGGTCCTGGGTTCGATTCCCAGTTGGGTCACTGTCTGTGCAGAGTCTGCACATTTTCCCCCGTGTCTTGCGTGGGTTTCCCCCGGGCGCTCCGGTTTCCTCCCACAGTCGTCCAAAGACGTACAGGTTAGGTGGATTGGCCATGATAAATTGCCCCTTAGTGTCCAAAAAGGGTAAGTGGGGTTGCTGGGTTATGGGGATAGAGTGGAGGGTGTTCTTTCCAATGGTTGGTGCAGACTCGATGGGCCGAATGGCCTCCTTCTGCACTGTAAATTCTATGTCTATGTCTAACCACCTAACTGTTCTAATCCCATTTCCCAGCACCTGGCCCCATATTCTTGTACATCCTGGGATCGCAGGTTCACATCTAAATACTTCTTAAATGCACGGTAACATAATGGTTGGCACTGTTGCTTCACAGTGCCAGGGACCCGGGTTCGATTCCCGGCTTGGGTCACAGTCTGTGCGGAGCGCTGTGAACATAGTTACATACCTGGCTGTTTTTCTTTATCAATTCTTGGATCGGGGACTCACTGCCATTGATTGGTCATCACTAATTGTCCCTTGAGAAGGTGATCCGCCTTCATGTGCAGCTGCAGTCCATATGGTGCAGGTACACCTGAGTGCTGTTAGGAGTGATAGGAACCATACAGGACAGGAGGTGGCCATTCATCCCACCTGCATATGCTGGTTAACTTAAAAGATCTCTCCGCCCTTTCCCGTAGCCTTGTAAATATGAACTTTTTCTTAGAATCAGAGAATCCCTACAGTGCAGAAGGCCCATCGAGTCTGCACCGGTCCTCTGAGAGAGCACCCTACCTTGGCACACTCCCCCCACCCTATCCCCATAACCCCACCTAACCTTCGGACTCTAAGGGGCAATTCAGCACCCTACCCACATCCACTCAGCCATTGGATTGGATTGGATTTGTTTATTGTCACGTGTACCGAGGTACAGTGAAAAGTATTTTGCTGCGAGCAGCTCAACAGATCATTAAGTACATGGGAAGAAAAGGGAATAAAAGGAAATACATAATAGGGCAACACAAGGTATACAATGTACATATGGATGAAGCAACAGGGCGTAGTGTTAATGAGGTCAGTCCAAAAGAGGGTCATGTAGGAGTCTGGTAACAGCGGGAGAGAAGCTATCTTCCCCCTGCCCTATCTTAATAACCCCATAACCGAACCTGCACATCCCTGGTCACCAAAGGTCAATTTAGCATGGCCAATCCACCTACATTGCACATCTTTGGGCTGTGGGAGGAAACTGGAGCACCATGAGGAAACCCACGCAGACATGGGGAGACAGGGGCTGGTTTAGCTCACTAGGCTAAATCGCTGGCTTTTAAAGCAGACCAAGCCTCCCCGGACAGGCGCCGGAATGTGGCGACTAGGGGCTTTTCACAGTAACTTCATTGAAGCCTACGCGCGACAATAGGCGATTTTCATTATTCAAAGTGCAAACTCCACACAGTCATCCAAGGCCGGAATTGAACCCAGGGCACCGTGAAGCTATGCAGTGCCGCCTTAAATGCCTTTCGAAAATGATTATCGATCTGTATCCACGACCCTCTCTAGTACCACGCTCAGGCCATCAGAATGCGCTGTATTATTTCTCCAATCATCCCATCCTCTTTAGATTTCTTTTTGTCGGTTACCTTAAATCGTTTGCTCCCCGATCCATAAGAAATGCACTGGGAGGAGTTGCATGATTTTGACCCAATGATAGTGAAACAGTGCCAAGTCATTGATACCATTGAACGAGGGGTATTCAGCATCTCCGGATGAGGTACAGTGGCCAATTTGGGGTCCCTGCTGCCTGGATGACCGACTTTGCCTCTTGCTATGTACGATGCCACAGGGCAGCACGGTGGCACAGTGGGTTAGCCCTGCTGCCTCACGACGCCGAGGTCCCAGGTTCGATCCCGGCTCTGGCCCACTGTCCGTGTGGAGTTTGCACATTCTCCCCGTGTTTGCATGGGTCTCGGCCCCACAACCCAAAGATGTGCAGGGTAGGTGGATTGGCCACGCTAAATTGCCCCTTAATTCGAAAAAATGAATTGGGCACTCTAAATTGACTTTTAAAAAATGTACGATTCCACGAGGCGTTCGCCTTCCCGCCGTTAACCCTCTCTCCATTCTTCAAGCGAGAGCTGAGGTGGTACGGCCATGGGCGGCGTCACAGTCAAATGGAAAGCCTGTGTCTACAACCTAGACTCGGTGGGTAGATCCATCAAAGGTGGGGGGGGGGGGGAATGTTGAACTCACTACCGTGCGGCCTACTTGAGGCCAATAACATAGATATATTTAAGGTCATTCTACATGACCACATGAGGGGGAAAGGAAACATAGAAAATAGAAGCAGGAGGAGGCCATTCGGCCCTTCCAGCCGGCTCCGCCATTCATTATGATCATGGCTGATCATCAAGTTCAATACCCTGATCCTGCCTTCCCCTATATCCCTTGATCCCTTTAGCCCCACGAACCATATCAAATTCCTTCTTGAAATTACACAACGTTTTGGCCTCAACTACTTTCTGTGGTAGTGAATTCCACAGATTCACCACTCTCTGGGTGAAGAAATTTCTCCTCACCTCAGTCCTAAAAGGTTTACCCCTTATCCTCAAACTATGACCCCTTGTTCCAAAATTGCCCTTAGCGTTGGGTGGGGTTACTGGGTTATGGGGATAGGGTGGGGGTGTGGGCTTGGGTAAGGTGCTGTTTCCAAGAGCCGGTGCAGACTCGATGGGCCGAATGGCCTCCTTCTGCACTGTAAATTCTATAATTCTATGACTATGAAGGGATTGGTACAAAGGCGGCTAGATGGAGCTGAGATGTAGTTCCAAGCTAGCAACTGGAATGTGAGAGAAGAAATTTACTGAGAGAAGCGATTAAATTACTTAATCATCTCATACAATCTGTTAACTCCAGAAAGTTAGGTGTTACAGAGTCTATGATGGAAAAGGTTATGGGGGCACTGGACTGAAATCCTGTGAGCAGAATGTGGCTGTGAAAAATGAGCTTCCAAACAGTTCTGATGCTATAATTCTTCAGGCAAATTGTTTGGTGTTACATAGAACGTATAGAAAAGGCCATTCTACCCAAGTTCTCCATGCTGGTTTTTATGTTGCACATGAACCACTTTCCACACTCATCCTATCAGCATATCCCACTATTCCTTTCCCTCCTCACCTGTTTTTTTCAGCTTCACCTTAAATGCATCCATACTATTTTACTCATCCAGTTCTGCATTCCACCGAGTCAAAGACCTTTAGATGGTTTCCCGGCACCCACCTCTGTCACAACGGAAGGACCCGGGGGTGGGGATGTTCAGCATTTTTGTTCAATAAAATCTGGAATGATTGTTATCAACTCCAACCCGCCGTCACATCATTTGAGGTTAGTACGGCAGGGTATTAATACGTAGCCGAGTCCCCAGCCCCCCCATTGCCCGCCCGCAACACCGCTCTGCCCGAGTGCCTCATCTCGGCCTTGTCGCAATGCAGACAGTATTGGGAGCCACTCACCGATGCTTCCACCCACTAAAGCGATTTCCAGAACCTGGCAAGTCGGATCCCAAAATTGGATGGAACAAAATAATAATTAAACATTGGCAATTAGATTGTATCTTGAACTAACCGTGGGCAGCACGGTAGTACAAGTGGCTAGCACTGTGGCTTCACAGCGCCAGGGTCCCATGTTCGATTCCCGGCTTGGGTCACTGTCTGTGCAGAGTCGGCACGTCCTCCCCGTGTCTGCGTGGGTTTCCTCCGGGTGCTCCGGTTTCCTCCCACAGTCCAAAGACGTGCAGGTTAGGTGGATTGGCCGTGATAAATTGCGCATAGTGAGTAAAAAAAGGTGAGGAGAGGTTTTTGGGTTACGGGAATAGGGTGGAAGTGAGGGCTTAAGTGGGTCGGTGCAGACTCGATGGGCCGAATGGCCTCCTTCTGCACTGTATGTTCTATGTTCTAACTCGAATCCCCTCACTCGCATAAAGTGCAATAACTGCTGTGTAGCCAAACCACTCGGTGCACTGTAAGATCCCACAGGCAGCAAGAAGATTGATGGGCAGTTCAGCTGGTTTTGTTTCTGGTGAGATGGGTTTAGTTGAGGGAGGAATTTTGGTCAGGAGACAGAGGAGAATGCCCCTCCCTCCTCCGCTTTGCGTGCCAATATTTTATTGGTAATCATTTATGGGATGTGGGCGTCGAAGGCCAGTGCCCAACCTTTATTGCCCGTCCCTAATTGCCCCTTGAGAAGGTAGTGGGTGAGCCGCTTTCTTGAGCTGCTGCAGTCCCTGTGGTGTAGGTGCACCCACAGCGCTGTTAGGGAGGGCGTTCCAGGATTTTGACCCAGTGACAGTGAAGGAACGGCCGATATATTTCCAAGTGGGGTCGGCGAGTGGGTCGGAGGGGAGCTTGTGGGTGGCGGGGTTCCCCATGAGCCTGTTGCCCCTCTAGGCGGTAGAGGTCACGCGTATCGTCAGCCCGTTGGCTGAGAGGGCGGACACCTCTCCGTTTAGTGTCTCACCCAGCAGGACAAGGCCCCCAACGATGCAGCACTCCCTCAGGGTGTGAGGCTCGGAGTGTCCGCCGAGGTGGTATGATCAGGACTCTGGACTGAGGCATGACCCAAGAACGTTACGGCCTACGCTTAACGTCTTAGCTGAACCCCTGACATTGCAGCAATCTCCCTCCGCCATTGCAATGGAGCATTTGCCAAGATAACCGGTTTGAATTCTGGTTAAATACCCTAAACAATACAACCATCACATCATTGCAAAAACAAAATAAGTTTATTACCAGATATGTTTTTTAAAAAAACATTCAGGGAATCTTTAACTTCCCAGTGACAGGACACTGACTCGAGTCTCCTTCTGATACTGTGCCAAACCAGGAAATCTGTGCCGAAATATTTGGATATAACACTTGTGATGTGTTTTCGTGGCTGATGATTTAATTTAATCCAGCTCCATTGTCGATCCCCACCTGGGAGTTCTGATTGGAACTCAAAAAGCACATATGCCCCTTCAAGAGAATATATTTCACATGCCTAAGACCAAAATCAGGAGCACCGTGTTTAGAGTGAGGGTTTTTCGAGGCGGGTTAGGGTCAGAGGGGACGTTAAGCGTTTTGAGTCGGTTTGTTGGGTTTTCATTTGTCCACCTTCAGTAGTGTAGGCCTCACCCCCCCCCCCCCCCCCCCCCCCCCTCCCCCCCCCCCCCCCCCCCCCCCCCCCCCCAGCTCTCGAGTTCCCTCCCTGAAGATCTCCGCCTCCCTTTTCTCCAGCCGAGACACTTCACAAAACCGACCCCTTTGACCGTGTCATCTAACCCGACGTCCCCGTGTGTGGCACAGTGTTCTCGTTTCGTTCCGTAGTGCTTAATTGTGGTTTCAGCGGTGAGGTAAATGTTGTATTGTCGATTCGCCGGGCAGCCTGCGCGGAGAGGGGCACGCTCTCAATGATCCGGCGGCAAAGGTTTTGCGCTCCCCCCCCCCCCCCCCCCCCCGCTACCTCCCACACAAACAGACCGCAGGACCCGAGCTCTGACCTTTGGCCTGTGAACTCCAGTCGGGTCAGCAGCAGAGGGCCCCGCAAGGTAACCAACGAGAGTGACGACGCGAGGCCCAACTCCCACCCTTCCCACCATGGGATTGTTTCTCTTTATAAATTTAAGAGTGCCCAATTATTTCTTTCCATTTCCGGGGTCAAGTAACGCGGCCATTCCACCTACTGCAGCGCATCTTTGGGTTGTTTGGTGGGGGGGGGGTGAGACCCACGCAGACACGGGGAGAATGTGCAAACTCCGCACGGACAGTGACCCGGGGGCGGGATGGAACCCGGGTCCTCTCGGCGCCGTGAGGCAGCAGGGCTAACCCACTGCGCCCACCGTACCGCGCCCCCACCATGGGTTTGTTGACTTGTGGATCTTAGGAAGGGATGGACAGAGTGCTCTGGTAAACAAATGCCTTGGTCAAAGGTTCCCACCCGGCCAAATCCGCTGCAATTTAGTTTCTGGCTGAATTTAGACCGGCCTTTTCATAATTCCTTTGAAATACTGTAATCTGTCGAGCCGAATTTTCCCCAAAATGGCCGACCTATGGTGAACAATATGGTTTGGACTCAATAAGCGTTTGTGACCCATGTTTCATGCCGGTTGCCATTTCACTTCAAATCAATTCTGGGCAATAAATATAAACCTTTTGTTTATCGCTGTTCCCTCATGTTCTAATTTTCTTTTTTTTAATAAATGTAGAGTACCCAATTCATTTTTTTCCAATTAAGGGGCAATTTAGCCTGGCCAATCCACCTACCCTGCACATCTTTGGGTTGTGGGGGACGAAACCCACGCAGACACGGGGAGAATGTGCAAACTCCACACGGACAGTGACCGAGAGCCGGGATCGAACCTGGGACCTCTCGGCACCGTGAGGCAGCAGGGCTAACCCACTGCGCCACCGTGCTGCCCCATGTTCTCGCTTTCTGAAGGTGTTTCTCTTCCCCCTGGTTGAGGAGGGCTGGGGGGGGGGGGGGGATTCTAGTGTTGCACCCACCCACCCCTCCCCTCCTATTCTCCGCAGGCGTCCATTGACTGGTTGTGGAGGGCCGGTTCTAATGCCACGCTCGCCTGGCGGCCACTATCAATGGGGAAAGGACTGACCTCAGATTTATTTGTATCTTCACGCTCATTCACCCCCCCCCCCCCCCCCCCCCCCCCACCACCACCCCCACCACCACCACCACGCTTTGGCGAAGAGTGGCCAAAATCTTACAAGGATGGGTAACCGGATCATTGCTGAAAAGAGGTGTGCTGCTGAAGCTTTCTGTCTCGCACTCATCAAGACAAATGCAGGAATACCAAATTTCAAAGGATCGCAACAGTCTGCCACAGTATAGATTGTTGAGGTAGTTTGAATTTATGAGATAGATTGTGGTACTTCTTGCATTTGTCCAGATGAATGCAACGCAGAAAACATCAGCAACGTGGCCCTCTTTTCAGCAATATTCAGCTTCTCTATTACCGAGTGACGCTGATCAAACTGCCGATCCTCGTCCTGAACACTCCTCCGTGGCTACAGGTCCTGGAGTGGGACTCGAACCCGGGAGCACAGGCCTCAGGCCTTCCGACTCGGAACGGCCTGCAGTCATAGGTCGCGCAAGCCGAGCCGCAGGCGGGCGAGGTGTGGGTGGGAGGGGAGCAGGGAGAGGTCGGCGGAGGGAGGGTTCGCATCCGCTAACTTGGTTTCCCACGTGCGCGAGTCGTGTGCACCGATGGCGCCAGAGGGAGTGGGGGTGGGGTGGGAGCCGGCGGAGTGGTCAGGGTGGTCGCTGAAGGAGGCCGCTCAGGAGGATTTGCCCCTGGTGGGTGGGTGGGGGTGGGGGGGGGGGGGAGCGGATGAACGAAGCTGCACTTTCATTGATCTTAAATTACGGTTCAATATATTTGGATAACAAGGGAAGAGGAAAAAAAAAACACAATCTTTATCATGCTCTCCACAATTAATCTCATAACCATACGATCCGCAAACCCTCTTCGAACAGAACAAAAATTAAATAGATCTAGCACACAAGAAGCCAGAATGTTCAATCACAGGACGGAGGAGGGAGGGAGGGCGAGGATTTTCTTTTTAAAAAAAGCTTTCCTCAGGCGTCCATTTTGGATTGTTTGTTTTACCTCCCCTCCTCCCTCTTTAATGTGTCACTGGGCTGCACCCAGTTATTGTCATGGAGCCCAATGCGGCAGCCTGGCGTGTCCCTGTCTTTCCGTCGGCAGCACATCCAGTAGGAGCGTCCATAAGGCAGGTCGTGGTGATAAGGTTTAGGATGCCAGCGACAGAGCGAGACGTCGCCCCTCTCGTAGCGTTTCTTGCATTGCTTGCAGGGGTCATCGCGGTACAGGGGGTCGCGGTTCCAACGCGAGTCGGTGGCCCGCACCCCGTAGGCCTCGATGACGGCCTTGAAGTGGTGGCAGACGCACTTGAGGGCGGCCAGGGCCCGGGTGGGGAGGTAGCTGAGGATCTTCAGGGTCACGTGGTCGGGGAGGAGGAGCAGGTACTGCCGGGGTTCCAAGAGCCTCTGGATCTTGAAGCGGATCTCCAGGAAGTCGTGCGATACGTGGCGGTAAAGGCAGTAGAGTGAGGCGTCCTGCGGGTCGGATTCGGGGCTCAGGAGGACGGGCTTCTCCTTGGACTCCGGGTGGCCCGACCTGGCGGGGGAGGGTTTCCTATCGGAGGGCTCCTCCCCCGAGGGGTCAGCCTCGGGACTCTGGGCCAGAGAATGGAGGAAGAAGAGCTGGCCCGGCGGGGGGTCCTCGCAGGCGAGACACTTGGAATCTTGGCTCGGGCCACTGACCGTCACGCAGACCGTGTCCTCCTTGTCGCCTGGGGCGCCCTCCCGGCCAAAGAAGACGCACTGGTCCACGCCGCCCGTCACCACCACCTCCACGTGGAAGCCGTTCAGGCAGTCCCGCGGCGCATTCTTCTCCGAGGGAAGTGGAAGGCTGGCTGCGGCGGCGCCCTCAGGCGGGCTGTCCTTCCGTAGCTCTTCAACTGGGTGGGACGTCGCCATCTCTACATCTGACTGGGAGCGGGCCAAGCTGCTGTTGCCGCTGCCTCCGGGTGCGAAGTCAGGGGCGGAGGCGGAGGAGGAGGAGGGGCTGACGATATGATAGAGGTCACAGGTGATCTTTTCCATGGCCCCGCTGCAGACGGTGTGGTTACAGCTCATGAAGATGCAGCCGGGCCCCCCTCCGGCGGACTGGGCCTCCGCGGGCGACCGGGCGTCCCCGCTGGCGACCCGGAAGGCGATGCGCACTTCGCCGGCGGAGCAGGTGGTCCGCTCCCCCCCCGCCGGCCCCCCGCCGCCGGCCCCCTCGCCCTTCGCCAGCCCGTTCCGCCGCCCTCCGGCCTCCTCGCCCACCCGTTGGGCGGACTCGATCCGGGCGATGGCTTCGGCCACCCGCCTGGTGTCGGCGGACCCCTCCCGTCCCCGGCTGGATTCCTGCTCCTCGGGGACTACCATTGGTGGCGGCGGGGGCGAGGTGTCGCCCGCTGCTCCCTCGCACGGCTCCGGGGGCGGCCGGTTCTGCCCTTGCGGGGGGGAGGTCGCCCGCTGCTCCACCCGCGCCACCATCTCCGCCACCGAAACCGGGTCCTTCTCGCAGGGCGGCTCCACGGGTTCTGAGCAGACGCACAGCCTCTCGGCCAGCCTGCAGGGCTCCCTCGGCCTTGCTGGGCAGGCTTTGGTCGGGTCATGCGACTTCCGCCTCCTCTTGGGTTTCGTCCCGTCCGTACTCCAGTTGCCTTTGACCTTGACCGCGTTGCTCCGGCCTCCGCCACCCCCGCACTGGTGCGCCACGAAGAAGGCGATCTTTTCCTTGGTGTTGCCCGGCTTGATGACGTACCAGGTGTCCAGCATGACCCGCCCCTCCTCCCCTTGCCCGTCCCCTGGGGTCGTGCCACCTCCGGGGTTGGCAGAAGCAGGGGGCAGGTTCTCCGAGCACGAGGCCTCATTCTCCTTGGACCTGGCATCGCCCATGGTCTTTTTGACACTGATGCAGCATGGCTTGTTCTGGGAATAGGTGCCGAGAGGCCTGGGGCACCAGAGTCTTATGCGAGAGAAAGTGTTTTGTTCCATCCTTTGCGTTCGCCAGGCCCCAGCTCTTACTGGCCCACTTCAGGGTCATTCACGTCGAAGGAGATCGTCCCAATTTTCTCCTCGTCTGCAAAACAAAAGAGAGAGTGTGAGAGCTGTTGAATCGCAGGAAGGCTTGTTCTTCACCCATATGCCAAGACCCCTCCATACCCCTATTGCCTGCCCTGCCTGTAGAGCGGTGATGGGCTACCTCGGCTGCTGAGTAGGCCACAGGACTGAAATTGAGCTTGTTCGCTCACTATGACCCGCATTTAATACAAATATTTCACAACGAGTCATAGAAAATCCTCAATCCCTTATAGAATTGTCAACTCCAAATGGTTAAAAACAAATTAGATGTTTACATATTGGACACCGAGGAAGCGCACAGCTCTCACAGTCAATGTTGTGAGCAATCAGCACATGCCCTCACTTCACTCGCCCCACACTTCACTCGCCCCTCACTTCACTCGCCCCTCACTTCACTCGCCCCTCACTTCACTCGCCCCTCACTTCACTCGCCCCTCACTTCACTCAGCCCCTCACTTCACTCGCCCCTCACTTCACTCGCCTCTCGCTTCACTCGCCCCTCACTTCATCCGCCCCTCACTTCACTCGCCCCTCGCTTCACTCACCCCTCGCTTCATCCGCCCCTCACTTCACTCGCCCCTCACTTCACTCACCCCTCACTTCATCCACCCCTCACTTCACTCGCCCCTCACTTCACCCGCCCCTCACTTCACCCGCCCCTCACTTCACTCGCCCCACTTCACTCGCCCCTCACTTCACTCGCCCCTCACTTCACTCGCCCCTCGCTTCACTCAGCCCCTCACTTCACTCACCCCTCACTTCATTCGCCCCTCACTTCACTCACCCCTCACTTCATTCGCCCTCGCTGTACGAGCGAATCACTTCAGTCTCCAAGAAGGGATAAACGGGGAAACTACAGGACCAGGCAGTCTAACCTCAGTGGTGGGAAAACTATTGGAAGCAATTCTGAGAGACTGAATTGATCCGCATTTGGAGACACTAAGAAGTCTTACAACAGGTTAAAGTCCAACAGGTTTGTTTGGAATCACTAGCTTTCGGAGCACTGCTCCTTCATCAGGTGAGAGGTGGCCTCCACAAAAACATATATAGACAAAGTCAATGATGCCGGGCGATACTTCGAATGTGAGTCTGTGCAGGTAATTAAGTCTTTACAGGTCCAGACGGAGCGATTGGAGAGAGGGATAATCACAGAGGTGTGAATTGTCTCAAGCCAGGACAGTTGGTAGGATTTGGAGATGCAGGGATTAATCAGGAACAGTCAGCATGGTTCTGTTAAGGGGAGGACATGTTTGATCAACTCAATTGAATTTTTCAAAGAGGTGACCAGGTGTGTGGATGAAGGAAGTCCATTTGACGTAGTCGACTTGGACCTCAGCAAGACTTTTGTTAAGGTTCCACATGGGAGACTGTTAGCGAAGGTAGGAGGCCATGGAATCCAAGGACATTTGGCAGATTGGATCCAAAATTGGCTGAGTGGCAGGAAGCAGAGGGTGATGGTCGAGGGGTGTTTTTCTGACTGGAAGCCTGTGTCCAGTGGGGTCCCGCAGGGATCAGTGTTGGGGGTCCTTGCTGTTTGAGGTTTATATAAATGATTTAGACATGAATGGAGGAAGGTAAGGGCAACACGGTGGCACAGTGGTTAGCACTGGGACTACGGCGCTGCGGACCCAGGTTCGACCCCGGCCCTGGGTCACTGTCCGTGTGGAGTTTGCACATTCTCCCCCTGTTTGCATGGGTCTCACCCCCACAACCCAAAGATGTGCAGGGTTAGGTGGACTGGCCGCGCTAAATTGGCCCTTAATTGGAAAAAAAAAATTGGGTACGCTAAATTTATATTTTAAAAAATGAATGTCGGAAAGTTGATCAGTAGGTTCGCGAATGATATGAAAATTGGTGGGGTGGTAAATAGTGAGCCTTAGATTACAGGAGGATATAGTCGGACTGGACAGATGGGCTGATCAGCGGCAAATGCAATTCAATTCGGATAAGTGTGAGGTGATGGATTTGGGAAGGACAAACAGGGCAGGGGGAATACATGATAAACGGCAGGACCCTGGGAAGCACCGAGGATCAGAGGGATCTTGGTGAGTATGTACACCCATCCCTTAAGCTAGCAGAGCCGGTGGATACAGAGGTTAAGAAGGCAGATGGTACACTTGCCTTTATTAGCTGAGTCATAGAGTTTAAGAGCAGGGAAGTTATGCTGGAACTGTATAAACCGTTGGTTAGGCCGCAGCTAGAGTATTGTGTGGCCGTTCTGGACTCCACATTATAGGAGGGATGTGATAGCACTGGGAAAGGGTGCAGAGGAGATTTACCAGGATGTTGCCTGGGTTGGAGAGTTTCGGCTATGGAGAGAGATTGGATACACTGGGGTTTTCCTTGGAGCAGAGGAGACTGGGGGGGGGGGGGGAACATGATTAAGATGTATAAAATGATGAGGGGCGGGGGAGAGTGGGCAGGGAAGAAATTCCCATTGGTGGAGGGATCAATGACCAGGGGGCAGAGATTTAAGGTGAGGGGCAGGAGGTTTAGAGGGGATGTGAGGGAAAAACCTTTTCACCCAGAGGGGGGGTGGGAGTCTGGAACTCGCTGCCTGAAAGGGTGACGGAGGCGGGAACCCTCACAACATTTCAGAAGGATTTCGATGTTCACTTGCGATCCCGGGGCAGACACGGCTGTGGGCCGAGTGCTGGGAAATGGGATTAGAATAGTTAGGTGGTTGTTTCTGACCGGCGCAGATGCGATGGGCTGAAGGGTCTTTTCTGCGTTGTGGACCTCGATGACTCATACTGGTAGGAAAGAAACGACATGGACGGAAATCAGCGGAATGTGACATCCCTGCCAGGGGGGCGGGGGCAACGGTCAACAAAATGTCTCGTGGGACCGGCACTCAGACCCTAGATGGGCTACATGGGACCCCCCCCTCCCAGGGTCGCAGGTTACCCACTGCTGGTGTAGAAGGGATGTCGATCGTTCTCCACAGCCTCACTCGGACTGAAGGGGGAAAATAAACTTGCATTTCTGTTGTGTCTACCCACTGACATCCCAAAACGCGCCCAGCGGCCACGAAAGCTCTACTGGTGCGCCGGCACCGTTGTGATGTCGGTGACGTGGCCCCAATTGGTGCACAGCAAGCTCCCACGAACACCAATGTTTGACGGGGGGGGGGGTGGGGAAGGAAGCTTGAAGGTCTGAATGGCCCACTCGGACCCTATTTTTAATGTTGTTACGACCAGATAATCTCCCTTTAAATGATGGCGGTTGAGGGGTGAATATTGGTCAGGATGGTGGGGTGTAGGATGTCACGGCGACGCGGTGGTTAGCCCTGCTGCCTCATGGCGCCGAGGTCCCAGGTTCGATCCCGGCTCTGGGTCACTGTCCGTGTGAAGTTTGCACATTCTCCCCGTGTCTGGGTGGGTTTCGCCCCCACAACCCAAAGATGTGCAGGGTAGGGGGATTGGCCACGCTAAATTGCCCCTTAATTGGAAAAATTCTTTTTAAACGATACTGTTTTTCCAGTATCCTTCGGCCCATCGCATCTGCGCCGGTTAGAAACAACCACTTAACTATTTTCATCCCATTTTCCAGCACTTGGCCCATAGCCTTGTCTGCCCTGGGATCACGGGCAGCACGGTAGCACAGTTACTTCACAGCTCCAGGATCCCGGGTTCGATTCCCGGCTTGGGTCACTGTCTGTGCGGAGTCTGCACGTTCTCCCCGTGTCTGCGTGGGTTTCCTCCGGGTGCTCCGGTTTCCTCCCACAAGTCCAAAGATGTGCGGGTTAGGTGGATTGGCCGTGCTAAATTGCCCTTAGTGACCAATATTGCCCTTAGTGTCCAAAAAGGGTAGGTGGGGTTACAGGGTTACGGGGATAGGGTGGAGGTGTGGGCTTGGGTAGGATGCTCTTTCCAAGGGCCGGTGCAGACTTGATGGGCCGAATGGCCTCCTTCTGCACTGTAAATTCTAAAATTCTATGATTCTTTTTAAAAATAAATTTAGAGTATCCAATTAATTTTTTCCAATTAAGGGGCAATTTAGCGTGGCCAATCCACCTACCCTGCACATCTTTGGGTTGTGGGGGCGAAACCCACGCAGACACGGGGGAGAATGTGCAAACTCCACACGGACAGTGACCCCAGAGCCGGGATCGAACCTGGGACCTCGGTGCCCTGAGGCTGCAGTGCTAACCCACTGCGCCACCGTGCTGCCCTTTGATTCTTGAAATGGGGCTGTGGGACTTTATTTGAACACTTACCTGAGAGGGCTGAGAGGGCCTCGGTTTAACAGCTGATCAGAATGACGGCACCTCTGACAGGGCAGAGCTTCCTCTGTGCCACACTGGGACTGCCAGCCCGCATTCTATTTTCCTTTTCAAAATTTCTTTCACGGGGCGTTGGCGTCACTGGGTAGGGTGTGTGTGTGTGTGTGTGGGGGGGGGGGGGGGGGGGGTGAGGTAGGGGCTCAAGTCTCTGGAGTGGGACTCGATGTCTCAATCTTCTAAACCGAGGCGGGGGGGGCTGCCCATCGAGTCACCTCCGTCACCTGGGCCGTCCCTTCAGGCGTCAGGCGCTCTTCGACCAAAGGCAGGACCGTCACTGAGCCCAAGTACCCGACACCGATCGTGATGCCCCCTCCCCCCTTCGGAGAGGCCAAACGGAACCCCCCCCCCCCCCGTCTCCGATCAGCTGATTCGGGACGCAGCACTGCGCCGACTCCGGCTATGAATCTCAGTCCCACCCTGAGCAAAGCATTGGTACCACGAGCCCACGCATAAGTGTTGAGTTCACAGGTGCAATATTCTAAAGCCCCTTCCACTTGCACACACACACATCAATGAAACATTCTCCACAGAATAAATCAGTTGTTTAAACAACAACAGCAGCTGGTGTTTTTCTAGCACGTTTAACATAGTAAAGCGTCGCAATCTGCTTCACAGGAGAATAATCAGGCAGCGCTTGACACTGAGCCACTTTGATGAGGAGGTATTAGGACAGAGGACTCAATAGCTTGACGAGAAAGACAGAATTTAAACGCAATGAATACAGGGGAACGTTGCAGCCAATTCACGCACAGCAAGGTCCCACAGCCAGCAATGCGGTGACAGCCATAAAGGGAGCAGGCGTTCGGCTTGGGTGCAGCACAATGAAAGGTTCCCGAGACCGAGACCCTGGGGCGAGGGGATTATCCTGCAAGGAGAGGTTGAGTTAGACGAGACCTGTGTTCTCTGGCGTTTGGAAGCAGAGGTGATCCCATCGAAACGTATCAAATTCTTAAAGGCAGATGTTAGGAGGATTTGTTTTTTTATTCATTCGTGGGGTGTGGGCGTCGCTGGGCTCGGCCCAGCATTTTCGACCCATCCCTAATTGCCCCTTGATGTACCATCAATTGGACTCGAGTCGTGAAGAAGTTCCATATATCAGGCCTTAATCAACTAGTGGTGTGCAGTCGACTGACAGAGAAAGGCCGACTGCCGGGTCCTACGGGTTCTTATACCCTGCCTCGTAGGCGGGACTACTTGCCTCTCGGCCAATCGGTGAGCAGTCACATGACTAGCCTCAACCAATCAGCAGAGGTGTACATGACCGACCTGAGCCAATGGGCAGCGAGTGCTCTGCACCAATGGCAGATAGGTACCGTAAACCTCCTAGTCGTACCACCACACCCCTTGAACTGAGTGTCGTGCTAGGCCATTTCAGAGGGCAAATTAAGAGTTAACCATGATGCAGTGGGTCTGGAGTCACATGTAGGCCAGACCGGGGTAAGGACGGCAGATTAAACCAGATGGTTTCATGGTCACTATTAGATTTTTAATTCCAGATTTTTACTGAATTCAAATTGCACCATCTGCTGTGGTGGGATTCGAACCTGCGGCCCCAGATTACCCTGGCTTTTTGGTTTAGTAGACCACTGACAATACCACTGCGCCACCCCCCCCCCCCCCCCCCCCCCCCCCCACGCAAGTTCGGCTGGAGAGTCCAAACCTCAGGGTTCGAGGTGTGAGAATGAGGGGGCGGCCATATTGGACTGAATTCTGAAGCGATTTCTTCAGCCAGAGGCTTGTGAATCTTGGGAAGTCTCCAGCCCATGAGCTCAGTTGTGAGACGACAAGACAGAGATCGACAGATTTCGGGATACAGGCAGCCCTCCGAATGGCACTTGCCATGTTTATAAATTGACACCCCACTTGGACGTGACAAGCTCTGTTTTGACTCTGTGCGCCACGACAGCACATTCGTACAGGCGCATCGCCATTCTATCCATCTGCATGACCGGACAGGTCTAACCATCTTAATAATAGTAATCGGTTATTGTCACAAGTCGGCTTCAATTAAGTTACTGTGAAAAGCCCCTAGTCGCCACATTCCGGCACCTGTTCGGGGAGGCCGGTACGGGAATTGAACCCGCGCTGCTGCCTTGTTCTGCATTACAAGCTGTTTAGCCCACTGTGCTAAGCCAGCCCCAATCTTAAGAACATAGAACAGTACAGCACAGAACAGGCCCTTCGGCCCTCAATGTTGTGCCGAGCCATGATCACCCTACTCAAACCCACGTATCCACCCTATACCCGTAACCCTTAACCTTACTTTTATTAGGACACTACGGGCAATTTAGCATGGCCAATCCACCTAACCCGCACATCTTTGGACTGTGGGAGGAAACCGGAGCACCCGGAGGAAACCCACGCACACAGGGGGAGGACGTGCAGACTCCACACAGACAGTGACCCAGCCGGGAATCGAACCTGGGACCCTGGAGCTGTGAAGCATTTATGCTAACCACCATGCTACCCTGCTGCCCCATTGGGTTTGAACCAAATGTTTTATTCTGTTAAATATTTTTAACATAGCTGTTGCGATTTTAATGCATTTATACGTATTTAATACACGCTCAGCCTCGTAGGTATTCAAGGCTGAACAGGCAACGGATAGTGATCAAGCCGCTATGTTATGTATCCCACACTAACCGAGGAACTTGCCCTGTGGCGTGCAGGCATCAACATTCACCCCAGTCACTTGACAGGAACCAAGTAGACCATAAGATATAGGAGCAGAAGTTGGCCATTCAGCCTATCGAATTATGCCGTACGTGTGAGGGCTGCCTGTACTAAAGGGATGAAGGTATTTTGGGATAATGCAGGAAGGAGTCCCTGAGATGGAAGATCAGACAAGATCGCAACGAATGGCCCAATAGGCTTGAAGGGCTGAATGGCCTTGTTGAAGTTATGTTAAACATGCGTCAAACCTTGGCTGGAATGTCACAAAATCATAGATTTTACAGGGCAGGAAGCCATTCGGCTCATCGAGTCTGTACTGGCCCTTGGAAAGAGCCCACACCTCCACCCTATTCCAGTAACCCCGCCTAACTTTTTTGAACACCAAGGGAAATTTTATCACGGCCAATCCACCTAACCTGCACGTCCTTGGACTGTGGGAGGAAACCGGAGCTCCCGGAGGAAACCCACGCAGACACGGGGAGAACGTGCAGACTCCGCACAGACAGTGACCCAAGCCGGGAATCGAACCTGGGACCCTGGAGCTGTGAAGCAACTGTGCTAAGCACTGGGCTACCCTGCTGCCCTTCTGTGCGTGGTTCTGGTCGGCAGAAAGATACAAAAGCACTTGAGAAGGTGCAAACGGGTTTCACGAGGGTGAGGGCAGAACCAAGGGGTTACAGCTATCATGATAGGCTGGAATTGGCCAGGGGGGGTCATGTCTCCAGGAAAGAGAAGGGGGGGCGGGGGAGGGGGGGGGGGGGGGAGGAGAGGAAAAGAGAGAGAGAGAGAGAGAGAGAGAGAGAGAGAGAAGTCCTGAAGTAAGACTTAGATAGTCGCTAGTAACTTCAACAAAGGACTCGAGAGAAATGTCTTCATCCAGGGAATGTGGAACTCACACGCAGGGAGTGACTGATGCATTTCAGGGAAAGCTAGAGACACGCATTAAGGAGGGAGAACGAAACACAAGAATATGCTGACAGGATAAGGGAAAAAAACATTGGAGGAGGCTCAGAAACATTGGCACAAACCAGCACTTGCTGAACAATCCTGACTGTGCTGAGAATTACACCGGCAATCAGTTTGAGATTATCTGCCGGGCTAAGACTATGGCCCATTTACAGGAAGCTGTACGTATTCATACACAGAGCCCCTGCCCTGCACTAACAGAAATAACTTGGCCACACATTGCGCCTCTTCCCATTAAACAAACGCTTGGGGGACAGCCATTCCCTGGGTCATTCTTCAGGGTGATGGCTTGACCAATCAGAGTCGACCTGCCTGCTCTGAAGTCAGGCAACAGCTTGGCAGTTAACTCTTCCCTGATGCCTTCTCCATGTCAACTCCTCGACCAATCAGAGTTCACGTGCCCGCTGAGCAGCACTCTCTCTTACGCAGTATAAATCCACACACTCAGATCAAATGCCACTTATCATTACGTTTGACACTCAATGGCTTACAGATCGTCCTTGGGGGGAGAAGCTTTCAGAAGTCAGTCTGAGAAACACACCTCCTGTCCTCAGGAATCCAGAGCAGAACTCACAGAATTGTCACAGAATTTCCAGTGCAGAAGGAGGCCATTCGGCCCATCGAGTCTGCACCGGCTCTTGGAAAGAGCACCTTACCCAAGGTCAACACCTCCACCCTATCCCCATAACCCAGTAACCCCACCCAACACTAAGGGCAATTTAGGACACTAAGGGGCAATTTATCACGGCCAATCCACCTAAACCTGCACATCTTTGGACTGTGGGAGGAAACCGGAGCACCCGGAGGAAACCCACGCAGACACGGGGAGGATGTGCAGACTCCGCACAGACAGTGACCCAAGCCGGAATCGAACCTGGGACCCTGGAGCTGTGAAGCAATTGTGCTATCCACAATGCTACCGAGACTAAAAACAACAGACGTGGGGCAGGGCAGAAAAAGAAACTAAAAAAACACCCCTTAATCACAGCTTTAGCAGACATATAAACTGGACACCGTAACTTTATTAATTTTTTTAAAATAAATTTAGAATACCCAATTTTTTTTTTCCAATTAAGGGGCAATTTAGCCTGGCCAATCCACCTACCCTGCACATCTTTGAGTTGTGGGGGCGAAACCCACGCAGACACGGGGAGAATGTGCAAACTCCACACGGACAGTAACCCAGAGCCGGGATCGAATCCGGGAACTCGGCGCCGTGAGGCAGCAGTGCTGCCCTCTGAATACGTTAACCTAAGTAACCATATATAAATTACATACATGGATCGCAATCTATTGGGCTCCTGAACACACATAAGAAATAAGAGGGGTAAACCATTCGGCCCATCAAGCCTGCCTCACCATTCAATCCAATCTTGGCTGATACTATGTCTCCCTTTTCTCTTCCATTGAGATGTTGAACTGAGGCCTCTAATGCCCCTTCAGGTGGATATTAAAAAAAAACACTGACTTTTTTTTCCCCAACCCCAGTAGGGTCTCAGTTTAACATCTCTTCTGAGGAACAGCACCTCTGGCAGTGCGGGGTTTCCTCAGTCCTGCACCAGAGGGGCCAGCCAGGATTCTGCGCCAAGTCTCTGGGCTGGCATTTGAACCCACGCAGTTCAGTCTGGGAGGGCAGAGTGATACCCAGCGAGCTCCTGAAGGAGATTGAGCCCCTCAAAGGTGCCTATTTCTTTGAAATTTACTCTTTCGTAAGGGTGTGGACTCACCCCTAATTGCCCTTTGAACTGAGTGCTGGGTCAGCAGCTAAGAGTCAACCACATTGCCGTGGATCTGGAGTCACGTGTAGGACAGACCCGGTAAAGACGGCAGATTTCCTTCCGCCTAGTGAACCAGACGGGCTTTTAAAAAAAAAAAAAATTTTAGAGTACCCAATTATTTTTTTCCAATTAAGGGGCAATTTAGCGTGGCCAATCCACCTACCCTGCCCATCTTTTTGGGTTGTGGGGGCGAAACCCATGCAGACACGGGGAGAATGTGCAAACTCCTCACAGACAGTGACCCAGGGCCGGGATTCGAACCCAGGTCCTCAGCGCCGTAGGCAGCAATGCTAACCATTGTGCCACCGAGCTGCCCCCCAGATGGGCTTTTAACGGCCAATTGATGATTACTGAGTCTAGTATTAATTGATTGAATTTAGGGCGGCACGGTGGCACAGTGGTTAGCACTGCTGCCTCACGGCGCGGAGGACCCAGGTTCGATCCTGGCCCTGGGTCAGTGTCCGTGTGGAGTTTGCACATTCTCCCCGTGTCTGCGTGGGTTTCACCCCCACAACCCAAAGATGTGCAGGGTAGGTGGATTGGCTACGCTAAATTGCCCCTGAATAGGAAGAAATGAATTGGGCACTCTAAATTAATTTTTTTTTAATTAATTGAATTAAATTCCACCAGCCTTATGGGTTTGAACGGATGTCTCCAGCGAATTAGCCTGGGGTCTCTGAATTACTGATCCAGCAACATCACCACTGTACCCCAACAAAAAAACCAACCCCTTTAGAAAAGGAGGGAGACAATTAGGTGTGGGATAAGAAGACTGAAATAATTTAGATTCCAGTTTAGAAGCAGACACTTATTCATTTGGATTCCCGATTGGTCCTGCAGCATTTATTGAATAGAATCATAGAATCACTACCGTGCAGGAGACCATTCGGCCCATCGAGTCTGCACCGACCCTCCAAATAAGCACCTTACCCAGGCCCTCCCTATCTGCATTACCTTTCGGACACTAAGGGAAAAATTTAGCACAGTCAATGCAACTAACCATCTAACCTAACCTACACATCTTTGAACTGTGCGAGGAAACCGGAGGACACCCGGAATCCTCCGGAAGGTCGTGGGCAACACGTTAGCACAGTCGTTAGCACTGTTGCTTCACACCGCCAGGGACCTGGATTCGACTCCCGGCTTGGGTCACTGTCTGTGCGGAGTCTGCACGTTCTCCCCGTGTCTGCGTGGGTTTCTTCCGGGCGCTCCGGTTTCCTCCCACAAGTCCCGAAAAATGTGCTCTTTTGGTGAATTGGACATTCTAAATTCTCCCTCCGTGTACCCGAACAGGCGCCGGAATGTGGCGACTAGGGGCTTTTCACAGTAACTTCATTGCAGTGTTAATGTCAGCCTACTTGTGACAATAATAAAGATAATTATTATTAAACCCACGCAGACATTTTTTTTTTTAAAATTTAGATTAGCCAATTATCTTTTCCAATTAAGGGGCAATTTAGCGTGGCCAATCCACCTACTCTGCACATTTTTGGGTTGTGGGGGCGAAACCCACGCAGACACGGGGAGAATGTGCAAACTCCACACGGACAGTGACCCAGAGCCGGGATCGAACCTGGGACCTCAGCGCCGTGAGGCGGATGTGCTAACCACTAGGCCACCGTGCTGCCCGTACCCACGCAGACATAGGGAGAAGGTGCAAACTCCACAGTTACCCTAGATCGGAATCGAACCCGAGTCCCTGACGCTGTGAGGCAACAGTGCTAACCACTGTGCCGGGGTTCTTGATCCCAATTGCAGACTGGGGAGTCTGACGAGAAGGTCCGGGGTGCGGGGAAGCTCGGCTTACTTTTCCCCCCGCTGCCCTAACTGGTCCTAAAAGGCCGGCTTGCTGCCGCTGAATGGATGATCACTTGTGCAAGAAACCGCACGGTGACCATCCCTACCAGGTGCGGCAGTGAAACCTGTCGACGGTTCATACGGCTGCTACTGTGCGTCGGTGGTGGAGGAAGCAAATGGAATGCCAATCGAACTGTGGAGAATGCAGAGGGGTTCAATGAAGGAAAAATATACCCTTAAAGCCAAGGAAATGTTGATGTGGGAATAGAAAACCTGCTTTACCCGTCTCTGGACCTGGGTTTGGCATTAGAGGGGTAACGCTGTCTGGCTCCTGTTCATAACACCGCAGTATCGATTGGTGTGAGGAGGGGGGGGGGGCACGTGCATCTCCCTCACCCTGATTTTCCTCTCACTGCCTGTGGGATGGGGGTATCTGCTCAGTCCGATCTTGCCCCTCTGATTTCAGCTCAAAGACTGTGAGCTCAGTGCATGGAATCGTGAGGTTGAATCTCGGCTTTATCCTCCTCCTCTCTGCCTGCTGTTTGTGCTGGTGTGGAAAATGGCCGGAGTTGGTGGTGCGCAAGCGATGCCTGAAGAACCTCACCCCAACGGGAGACAGAGCCCGGGGATCTGTACCCTGACAGGAGGCAGGGCCTGGGGATCTGTACCCTGACAGGAGACAGGGCCCGGGGATCTGTAGCCCAACAGGAGGCAGGGCCTGGGGATCTGTACCCTGACAGGAGACAGGGCCCGGGGATCTGTACCCTGACAGGAGACAGGGCCTGGGGATCTGTAGCCCAACAGGAGACAGGGCCTGGGGATCTGTACCCTGACAGGAGACAGGGCCTGGGGATCTGTACCCTGACAGGAGACAGGGCCCGGGGATCTGTACCCTGACAGGAGACAGGGCCCGGGGATCTGTACCCTGACAGGAGACAGGGCCTGGGGATCTGTAGCCCAACAGGAGACAGTACCTGGGGATCTGTACCCAGACAGGAGACAGGGCCTGGGGGATCTGTACCCTGACAGGAGACAGGGCCTGGGGATCTGTACCCTGACAGGAGACAGGGCCCGGGGATCTGAACCCTGACAGGAGACAGGGCCCGGGGATCTGTACTCTGACAGGAGACAGGGCCTGGGGATCTGTACCCTGACAGGAGACAGAGCCTGGGGATCTGTACCCTGACAGGAGACAGGGCCTGGGGATCTGTACCCTGACAGGAGACAGGGCCTGGGGATCTGTAGCCCAACAGGAGACAGGGCCTGGGGATCTGTACCCTGACAGGAGACAGGGCCTGGGGATCTGTACCCTGACAGGAGACAGGGCCTGGGGATCTGTACCCTGGCAGGAGACAGGGCCTGGGGATCTGTACCCAACAGAGGCAGGGCCTGGGGATCTGTACCCCAACAGGAGACAGGGCCTGGGGAACTGTACCCCAACAGAGGCAGGGCCTGGGGATCTGTACCCCAACAGAGGCAGGGCCTGGGGATCTGTACCCCAACAGGAGACAGGGCCTGGGGAACTGTACCCCAACAGAGGCAGGGCCTGGGGATCTGTACCCTGGCAGGAGACAGGGCCTGGGGATCTGTACCCTGACAGGAGTCAGGGCCTGGGGATCTGTACCCTGGCAGGAGACAGGGCCTGGGGATCTGTACCCAACAGAGGCAGGGCCTGGGGATCTGTACCCCAACAGGAGACAGGGCCTGGGGAACTGTACCCCAACAGAGGCAGGGCCTGGGGATCTGTACCCCAACAGAGGCAGGGCCTGGGGATCTGTACCCCAACAGGAGACAGGGCCTGGGGAACTGTACCCCAACAGAGGCAGGGCCTGGGGATCTGTACCCTGGCAGGAGACAGGGCCTGGGGATCTGTACCCAACAGAGGCAGGGCCTGGGGATCTGTACCCCAACAGGAGACAGGGCCTGGGGAACTGTACCCCAACAGAGGCAGGGCCTGGGGATCTGTACCCCAACAGAGGCAGGGCCCGGGGAACTGTATCCCAACAGGAGACAGGGCCTGGGGAACTGTACCCCAACAGAGGCAGGGCCTGGGGATCTGTACCCTGACAGGAGACAGGGCCTGGGGATTTGTACCCTGACAGGAGACAGGGCCTGGGGATCTGTACCCCGACAGGAGACAGGGCCCGGGGATCTGTACCCTGACAGGAGACAGGGCCTGGGGATCTGTACCCTGACAGGGGACAGGGCCTGGGGATCTGTACCCTGACAGGAGACAGGGCCTGGGGATCTGTAGCCCAACAGGAGACAGGGCCTGGGGATCTGTACCCTGACAGGAGACAGGGCCTGGGGATCTGTAGCCCAACAGGAGACAGGGCCTGGGGATCTGTAGCCCGACAGGAAACAGGGCCTGGGGATCTGTACCCTGACAGGAGACAGGGCCTGGGGATCTGTACCCTGACAGAAGACAGGGCCTGAGGATCTGTACCCTGACAGGAGACAGGGCCTGGGGATCTGTACCCCAACAGGAGACAGGGCCTGGGGATCTGTACCCTGACAGGAGACAGGGCCTGAGGATCTGTACCCTGACAGGAGACAGGGCCTGGGGATCTGTACCCCAACAGGAGACAGGGCCAGGGGAAACTACCCCAACAGGAGACAGGGCCTGGGGGATCTGTACCCCAACAGGAGACAGGGCCTGGGGAACTGTACCCCAACAGGAGAGAGGGCCTGGGGGACTGTACCCCAACAGGAGAGAGGCCTGGGGGAACTGTACCCCAACAGGAGACAGGACCTGGGGATCTGTACCCCAACAGGAAACAGGGCCTGGGGAACTGTACCCCAACAGGAGACAGGACCTGGGGATCTGTACCCCAACAGGACAGGGCCTGGGGGTACTGTACCCCAACTGGAGACAGGGCCTGGGGATCTGTACCCCAATAGGAGACAGGGCCTGGGGGAACTGTACCCCAACTGGAGACAGGGCCTGGGGAACTACACGGTCAGAGGTTCTGTCTTTCTGATGAAATACATCTTGGATGAGATGTTAGACCGATGCCATGTCTGCCTGCTCAGGCGGTTGAAGAAAGATCCCATGGTGCCATTTTGAAGAGGGAGGGGGCAAGATCTCCCCCCTCTCTATGCTGCCCAATCCTTATCCCTCAATCACCATCACAAAACAAAGGTTCGTCTGATCATTACCACATTGCTGTTTCTGGGATCTTGCTGTGCGTAAATTGGCTGTAATCCCCGCATTACAACAGCGGCGACATTTCGAAAGGGACCTCAATGGCTGGAAACCGCTCCGCGGTATCTGTTGGGTATGTAGGGCGCTATATATATGCAAACATTTCTTCTTTTCGATTTCGGAGCTGCAATCCTTGCCGGGAGGTGTTGTCACCCACCGCTGCTGACTCAGCACAGATCTGGGATTGGATTGGGTACGTCACCACAATGGGCCATCGGGGGCTTGGGTGGGTGGGGAGGGGGAGAGATTGGCAGACCCCTGTTTATCCCCTGCTGCAAACTGCCACGTCTCCAGAGTGGGGGGGGGGGGGTCAGCCCAGTGCTGCTTCAGAGGGGTCAGTATTTGAAGTACGCCGGGGGTGTCTTCTGCAAGGGTTAACTGCAAAGGTCATTTCCCCACCTCAGACTCCATAACGGCCCCCCCCCCCCCCCCTCTTTAACAATCCCTCGGGTAACCCAGGACCAAGGGGCCACCTTGAAATCTCAGCCTCGAACACAGTCATCACCTCCGACACAGACTCTCTGGGTAGATCGATTAGCGTAGCTCTCTGGGTGATTTAGCCTCTCTCTTTCCACGCTCCCACCCCCACTGCCCGAACTGCATCCAGCTTTGCCTTCCCAGGATGTTAGCGAGATGGTGACAACTCTCCCAGTGACCCCCCCCCCCCCCCCCCCCGCATCCCACCACCCTGAGAAATAATTAATCATTGCCTTCTCTCCCTAGACTTGCCCCTTCAGCTCCAATGGGGAGAAGCCTTTTAGTTATTCCCCCCCCCCCCCCCCCCCCCCCCACTCCTCAGCGCAAGTAGAGGGGAAAGCAGCAGTGAGGGGATGGCATGGTAACACAGTGGTTAGCACTGTTGCCTCACAGCGCCAGGGTCCCAGGTTCGATTCCCGGCTTGGGTCACTGTCTGTGCAGAGTCTGCACGTTCTCCCCGTGTCTGCGTGGGTTTCCTCCGGGTGCTCCGGTTTCCTCCCACAAGCCCCGAAAGACGGGCTTGTTAGGTGAATTGGACATTCTGAATTATCCCTCCGTGTACCCGAACAGGCGCCGGAATGTGGCGACGAGGGGATTATCACAGTAACTTTATTGCAGTGTTAATGTAAGCCTACTGGTGACAATAATAAAGATTATTATGAATAGGAGCACATTGCGTCAAAGAATCACATCGTGGCGGCCCAGCTGGGGGTGTCGAAGCGTAAGACCCCCTCCGACCCTCGAGGAAGCCCAGCTTGCAGCCTCTGTGCCATTTTGGAGTCAGGTGCACGTCGAACAGACTGGCAGCAGACCCCACTCACTGGAGGCCAGGGCCAGAGGGAGAGATGCCAACGCTGGGGTTTGACTGGGGGGGGGGGGGGGGGGGGGGGGGGGAGAGCCCAGAAGAGATAGAAAGTCAGAAATATTGCGCACAGCCGGGGAACGAGACATGTTTAAAACAAGTGACATTTTCCTTTTTCAAGGTGGTGGTGGGGGAGGGGGAGGCGAGAGAGGGGGAGGGGGAGGGGGTGGGGTTGGTGTGAGGTGATGCAGGGAAGTGAGGGGGGGGTGGGTGGGGGACGTTACACACAGAAATATAAAGGGAGATGCAAGCCAGTTCTGGAAAGGACTAGGAGTTAAGCAACCCACAACAAACAGCTTGGGGGCCGAGCTACCAGTGGCAACAGAACCATAAATTCGGGACGCACCGAAAGCTGTCCCCTTCCTGATTTTAACTTGCGAGTTCTTTCGAACGCCCCCCCCCGGTACTCCCCTTCTTACCTTCATCACACAGAAGTAGGTAGCAGAGTGCGGTGACTCCTGTCCAAGGTTGCTGCTAATCTAGGCCCCTGCTTTGCCATCTGCTGCAGGCCACAAGTGGGAAGGTCTGAAACACACACATATGCGCGCACACACAGACACACACACAGATTAGCAGGGGAAGGAGGGAGATCAAAATGATTCAGATTCTGCGGCAAACTGCTTCCCGTAACATCTTTCCGACTATAAATCCTTCCCCCTCCGCCCCCCGTTCAAGGTGAAAGTGGCCGGGGAGGCTCTGTGTTTGGAAAGCCGGAATACTGTAGTACCCTTCCTGGTTTAACAATATCTGCAAAAGCTAAAAGGGAGGTAGGCCATTTGTTGACAGGCACTTACGAGACGCCGAGAGCCTATCATGAGGCAGGATTCACGGCATGTCTATATATGGACGGCAGAGTTACTCTGATCTGCCAGGGCTTGTTAGGGAGAATAAAAAGCTCAACATAGCTACAGAGTGTGGAGTGAGGGACAGTCGTGTTGAGGCATTAACCCATTCCTGCCTGTTACCCTCCTCTCCCCGACACAGTTGGGGGGGGGGGGGGGGCTGTGCTCACACAATACGAGCAATATAGGATGAGCTGGAGGCCCTTCGGCCCTGTCAGGCTCGTTCTGTCCCTCGCAGGCTGGTTACCGCACAGTAGGGAGGCCGTTTGGCCCCTCAGGCTGGCGTGCGGGTGCTTGCTGTGCACCAGTTAGCTCCAGGCGTCTCCTGCGTTGTGGCTTCGAGAGCACTTCACTGGGTGGGAAGGCAGTTTGGAACGTTCCAAGGTTATGAAAGGGACCCACATGAAGGCAAAGTTCTGGTGTTCTTGAACACTGATACAAGGTATTGACAGCAAGGTCATCTCCGGATATTATACGTTAAAAATTGGAGGATTGTGAGGGAACTGCTGATTTGCCGTCTGTATCTGGGCACGAACAGCGCGTCCAACAGAAAACTGAAGAATGGGCAGCACGGTGGCGCAGTGGTTAGCCCTGCTGTCTCACGGCGCCGAGGTCCCAGGTTCGATCCCGGCCCTGGGTCACTGTCCGTGTGGAGTCTGCACATTCTCCCCGTGTTTGCGTGGGTTTCGCCCCCACAACCCAAAGATGTGCCGGGGTAGGTGGATCGGCCACGTTAAATTGCCCCTTAATTGGAAAAAAACGAATGAATTGGGTACACTAAATTTATTAAAAGAAAGAAAACCGAAGAACGAGCTGGGTTTTTTGTGTTCCAAAATCTGTACGGCGTCTCTCTCATGGCTCCGGAGTTCAAACTTCTCCGCGGCTCTGCACCCCTTTGCCTCTGGGCTCAGACAGTGTGTGCGTCGGCATGCTATTCCTGTACGGGGGGGCATCACAGTTCAAACCAATACCCAATGTGCCGCCACACGCACACTTTCCAGCCAAGGGCCATTGGAAAGTCACTGGAATCATCACTAACTTCCACTCACCCACTCCCTATCCTCTGGGGAGCTGGAAAGGTTTTCTTATCTATCAGTTTCTTTTAGTAAAATCAATCCCTCTCCCTCATTGGATTCAATGCTGGGTAAGTGTTAGTCTCTGTAATTAACACAGTAATAAACACTGTAATTATATTCCAGTCTGTAACTCACTCCCGGGTATCTGTTATTCTATGTATAAACCACCCTGAACCCCTCGATTAAATTCCAGCCTGTAACTCACTCCCGGGTATCTGTTATTCTATATATAAACCACCCTGAACCCCTCGATTAGATTCCAGTCTGTAACTCACTCCCGGGTATCTGTTATTCTATATATAAACAGAATATACTGATACACTCCCCGGGGAGTGTATCAGTATTTACAGGGGGTCCCCGGGGAGTGTGTCAGTATTTACAGGGGGTTCCCGGGGAATGTGTCAGTATTTACAGGGGGTCCTCGGGGGAGTGTGTCAGTATTTACAGGGGGTCCCCGGGGAGTGTGTCAGTATTTACAGGGGGTCCCGGGGAGTGTGTCAGTATTTACAGGGAGTCCCCAGGGAGTGTGTCAGTATTTACAGGGGGTCCCTGGGGGAGTGTGTCAGTATTTACAGGGGGTTCCCGGGGAATGTGTCAGTATTTACAGGGGGTCCTCGGGGGAGTGTGTCAGTATTTACAGGGGGTCCCCGGGGAGTGTGTCAGTATTTACAGGGGGTCCCGGGGAGTGTGTCAATATTTACAGGGGGTCCCCGGGGGAGTGTGTCAGGATTTACAGGGGGTCCCCGGGGGAGTGTGTCAGTATTTACAGGGGGTCCCCGGGGAGTGTGTCAGTATTTACAGGGGGTCCCCGGGGAGTGTGTCAGTATTTACAGGGGATTCCCGGGGAGTGTGTCAGTATTTACAGGGGGTCCCCGGGGAGTGTGTCTGTATTTACAGGGGGTCCCTGGGGAGTGTTTTGGTATTTATAGGGGGGTCCCTGGGGAGTGTGTCAGTATTTACAGGGGGTCCCTGGGGGAGTGTGTCAGTATTTACAGGGGGTCCCTGGGGAGTGTTTTGGTATTTATAGGGGGGTCCCTGGGGAGTGTGTCAGTATTTACAGAGGGTCCCCGGTGAGTGTGTCAGTATTTACAGGGGGTCCCCGGGGAGTGTGTCAGTATTTACAGATGGTCCCCGGGGAGTGTGTCAGTATTTACAGGGGGTCCCTGGGGAGTGTGTCAGTATTTACAGATGGTCCCCGGGGAGTGTGTCAGTATTTACAGGGGGTCCCTGGGGAGTGTTTTGGTATTTATAGGGGGTCCCTGGGGAGTGTTTTGGTATTTATAGGGGGGTCCCTGGGGGGGTGTGTCAGTATTTACGGGGGTCCCCGGGGAGTGTGTCAGTATTTACAGGGGGTCCCCGGGGAGTGTGTCAGTATTTACAGGGGATCCCCGGGGAGTGTGTCAGTATTTACAGGGGATCCCCGGGGAGTGTGTCAGTATGTGTGGAGTCTGCACGTCCTCCCCGTGTGTGCGTGGGTTTCCTCCGGGTGCTCCGGTTTTCTCCCACAGTCCAAAGATGTGCGGGTTAGGTGGATTGGCCATGCTAAATTGCCCATAGTGTAAGGTTAATGGGGGGATTGTTGGGTTACGGGTATACGGGTTACGTGGGTTTAAGTAGGGTGATCATTGCTCGGCACAACATCGAGGGCCGAAGGGCCTGTTCTGTGCTGTACTGTTCTATGTTCTATGTTCTATTTACAGGGGGTCCCCGGGCAGTGTGTCAGTATTTACAGGGGGTCCCTGAGGCGTGTTTTGGTATTTCTAGGGGGTAAGTCTCTGGGGAGTGTGTGAGAGGCGGTTGGGAACGTGGCCAGAAGGGTGAGGCCGGCCTGTAGGATAGCTTACTCAGTGAGTGACCCATCGCCACTCGCCCATCTCCATAACCGACCCCGCCCCGGCCCCCACCACCTCAAAGAATATTTGTGTCTCTGAGACAGACTGGCCAGCACACATGCAGGGAACGTCCGGGCGGACAGTGGAAAGCGATCCTGAAGGTAGGAGTCAGACTTTCTCAAACGATGAGGAGCACCAGAGCTCATCTCAGAGCGAGTCGCCATCATCCTCCATCCCGTGGACAAGATACTGCCAACCCAGGTGATGGTGGTAGGACCCTCGGTGGGGGGCGATGGGATGGAGTGAAGGGAGGAGAGACGGGGAAGGCGAGAGCGGCTATGGGGAGGGGGCACCACTTGGAAGGGGGTGTGGGGGCTCGGGGGAGTATGGAAAGGTGAGGCAGGGCAACGGAACTGCCTCTTCTATGGCAAATCTGGAGGTGATGAGGTTGTCCTGTGTGTAGTGGCCCTGGAGCACACGTTGGGCAGCCTGCCCTGCCAACCCAGGCTCCATGCCCAGTTTTCCCTGGCCATCCTCCTCACCCTCCACGTCAAATGAGGCCTGACATTCTTCCTCCTCCTCCAGCATGTACCCCCTCTGCTGCGCGATGTTGGGCAGGATGCAGCAGGCCAGCACGATGTGAGAGACCCTCCTGGGGCTATATTGGAGCTCCTCACCGGAGCGTTCCAGGCATCGGAAGTGAACCTTGAGCATGGCGATGCACCGCTCAGTGATGTTCCCGCTTACCGCATGGGCGCCGCTATAACCCGTCGGTCTGGGGTCAGGCGCCATTAGCCATGACCTCAGTGGGTAACACTCATCACCCAAGAGCCAACCCCTCACCCGAGGGAGCGCCTTGAAGGTGCCGGGAACCGATGCGCCAGGATGCATGTATCGTGCTCGCTACCTGCATGTCGGGCGCAGACCTGCAGCTGGTGGTCACACACACCAATGCACATTCGGGGAGTAGGAAGACTGTCTGACTGATCAGCCGGTGCTCGTAGGGGGACTGTGTGCCATCAATCACTCCCAGGACCTGGGGCATGCTTGCGATGGTGACAAATCCTGCTGCCCGTGTTCCTGTCCAGACTGAAGATTATACAATCTGACGCCTGGGCGCATAGGGCATCCGTCACAGCGCAGATGCCTGTGTGTGCCAATGTCTGAAAGGTCCCAGACTGCCCTGCCTGCTTGGACCCTGGAAAGACCCAGAGGCATAACTGCTCAGGGTGACCGTCGCCTTGCCGGTCACCGGGGGCTGGTGCCCTCCTCCAGACCCCCACTGTGCCAGGTGCGCCAGGGTGTCCCTGGTCAGTCAAAGTCTTTGGTGGCCCAGGCGGTCTGGCATCTCCTTGAAGGATAGGCCCCCTGCGGTATGCACCTGCGATCATGCGCTGCCTCCTTCACACCTCCTCCTCGGCCTGTTGGACGGTCGGCACTGGAGCCTCACCGGCTGGTCCCTGTCCTGCTGGGGCAGGCTCCTCTTGTGAAGGATCCTCCCGGAACACAGGCCCTATGCCTCCAGCTTCCGTTCGTCCACAACGGCAGCTGCGGCCAGGTAGACAGTGAGTACGGCTGGGTGTACTCCGAAATCTATTCTCTGCAGGAGGGGGGGGGGGGGGGGGGGGGGGGGGAGTGAAGACACGTCAGCAAGGTGAGTATTCCCGAGTCCATCCAGATCCAACAGGCCACATGGTCGCCCTGAGTTACACTCCAGCTCCACATTGTGGTGAATGTAATATAGATGTATATATGTTAATTCACACTGTTATTGTAAGCGCAGTAGCGCTATCCTACCACTAGGGGGAGTAGCGCTGGGAGCACTCAGGTACTTGTACTGGGCTCCACCCTTGGCTCCGCCCACGACTCCTCCCCCTAGTGCAGCTGTATAAATACCCTTGTCCAGAGTCAGCCTGAGTTCACTAGGAGTTCATCGACAGGTAACAGGCTGGCTCTGAAGTAAGTCGATTAAAGCCTAGATTCACATCGGAAACACGTGTCTGGTGAATTGATGGTTCAATCACACATGTCCCCCCCAAACCCACCTGCACCCCTCAGCCTCTCCCCCCAATATGTTACCTTCCACACTACACCCGTCCCAGTGAGTGGCACCGGGCCTGTGATGTGGGGAGTATCGGTGGCTGCTGTAACCTGTGTTAGCGATAGGCTCTGCGACCCCTGTCCTGTTTCTCCCCAGTGCCGTCTACTGTGGGTGTCCTCAATGGGAGGGCCGTGTGTTATCTCGCCAGCAGGGTGGCACCTGGTTGTGGGGTGGAGAGGGTCACCGTGTGCCACCAATCGCCTCTAGGCTTGGAGGCTTGTGTGTGGGCAGGTCCTACAGAGAGGGTGGGTGGGGGGGGGGGTGAGGAAGGGACGTGTGCGTCTGCTGGGAGCGTAGCTGCCGTGTGATGTGGGGCTCTGGGTGTGACACACACGTTTTGACAACCTGGCTGGGGCAGGGGCACAGTGGACAGGGCTTGGGGACTGCTGGTGGTCCTGAGGGAGGGGGGGGGGGGGGGCTAGCTGGTAGTGTCACAGGTGAGGCCTCTGCCCTGAGATGGGGCAGTGTGCCAAGGAGGGTGCCAGCGGCCAGGGTGCGTGTGTCCTTTGTTTGGGGTGAGCTCAGCTATTCCCCTGCTTCCTCTGCAGTGGGGCTGTGCCGCTGACGAGTGCGGTGAGGAGTGGCTGCACCTGGTCGACACTGATTGAACTTGGCCACAACCACCCCGGTGATGGGTCAGCTGGGGTCTGAGGGTTTCCACAGGGGCGGCCTGGGTGGGCTCCCAAATGATCAGAGGCTCTGTGAACATTTACAGGAGACACAGTGAGCAGACAGCCAGAGAGCTGTAACTGGCACCAATGGGTGCGGTTAAAACAAATCCTGCAGCAACGGCAGCCGAAGCCCTGCCACCCCAATGGCAGGGACAGACTCCGAACCCTCGGAGCTGTCACTACGTCGCTCTTCGGCTATTCTTCCTCCGCCCCCACCCCCCAGCCCCGGCAGCCACCCCCAGCATGCAGTGCAATTTTAAAACATTTTTTTGAACTTTGCTCACCTTCTCTATCCCCCTCTGCAGCCACGGACCCCGGTCCCCGTTTGTAAATGCCCGTAGGTAACCGCGCTTCGTGACAGGGACGGGGCAACGCGAAGGCCCGGAGCAAACGGGGACAAAAGCGCCAATCACATTTCAATGCGTGCAAATGCCGCTTTTGCATGCTGCCCCCGGCACGGGGCGCAAATCCCGTTATCAATGCCAGAGAGGGACCGGAGCACAGCGCCCAAATCGGCGCCTGGTGCGGATCTCGATTTTGGCCGGACGTCCGATTCTAGGCCCAAGAGGGATTTGTGTTTGCAGCGTCGTGAGGGGGATAGTTTCGCCCAGTATTTACAGAGGGTCCCCGGGGTGTGCCTCAGTATTGACAGGGAGTCCCCGGGGAGTGTGTCAGTATTTACAGAGGGTCCCCGGGGTGTGCCTCAGTATTGACAGGGAGTCCCCGGGGAGCGTGTCAGTATTTACAGGGGTCTCCAGGGAGTGTGGCTCTATCTTCAGGGGGTCCCTGGGGAGTGTGTCGGCAATTACAGGGGTCTCCAGGGAGTGTGGCTCTATCTTCAGGGGGTCCCTGGGGAGTGTGTAAGTATTTACAGGGGGTGTCGGGGAGTGTATCAGTATTACAGAGGGGTCCCCAGTGAACGTGTCAGTATTTACAGGGGGTTCCAGGAGTGTGTAAGTATTTACAGGGGGTCTCCGGGGAGTGTGGCAGCATTTACAGGATGAGTCTTGGAGTTTGTCACTGTTTACAGGCGATCCCAGGAGTGCGTCAGTATTTACAGAGGGTCCCTGGGAGTGTGTGAATATTTACATGGTGTCTCGAGGAGTGTGTCAATATTTATAGGGGATCCCCAGGAGACCACCAGTATTTAGAGGGTGATTTACCAAGTCCCTGGGGCGTACTGAGATATCCAAGGATTGTTCAGTACTTCAGGGCGTGCGTCGGCACATGCAGGGACTCCCAGAAGTGTCGCTATTTGCACAGGAGTCTCTCAGATCCCCGTGCAGCACTTCGAAGGGAAGCAGGGTTTCGAGTACCCAATTCTTTTTTTTTCCAATGAAGGGACAATTTAGCATGGCCAATCCACCTACCCTGCACATCTTTTTGGGTTTCTGGGGGTGAGATCCACGCAGACACGGGGATAATGTGCAAAGTCCACACGGACAGTGACCCGTGGTCGGGATCGAACCCGGGTCCTCAGCGCCATGAGGTGCCACATCAGACAATCGTCTCGGCGAAGCAGCAACTAGCAGAGGCTCAGGACAATCTGGGGCCTGATCACAGTCTGTGCTAAGTCTGCTGGCAGTAGTTAGCAAGGCTACCAGGATACACCCCTCTGTTGCTGACTTAGCAGTCTGTTTTGTCACAGTTTCAATTTCCTCCTGAATTAGAATTTAATCTAATTTAATGAAATGAATCATTCCCACAGCTCATTTTGAAAGAAAGCAGAGTTTGTAAATGTGTCTCTCCCTCTCCTGCTGCCCAGGTGCAACAGGTGAGGTGTTTACCTGTCCCTCCAGCTCAGCTCCTCCCCATGAAGGGCCTTTAACCCCCACTTCCGGGCCACGTTCAAAACAAGACAAAACGTCATGACGTTCAGCAGTGGGCGGGGCGCGACCCGCGGTGCCCTCTGGGAGTCGTAGTTTATCTCCCATTGGCTTCTGGGAATTGTAGTTCAGCCACGACCATTGAGATTGTCATAGATTATCATAGAATTTACAGTGCAGAAGGAGGCCATTCGGCCCATAGAGTCTGCACCGGCTCTTGGAAAGAGCACCCTACTCAAGGTCAACACCTCCACCCTAGGCAGCACAGTGGCCTAGTGGTTAGCACAACCGCCTCACGGCGCTGAGGTCCCAGGTTCGATCCCGGCTCTGGGTTACTGTCCGTGGGGAGTTTGCACATTCTCCCCGTGTCTGCGTGGGTTTCGCCCCCACAACCCAAAAATGTGCAGAGTAGGTGGATTGGCCACGCTAAATTGCCCCTTAATTGGAAAAAATAATTGGGTAATCTAAATTTATAAAAAAAACACCTCCACCCTATCCCCATAACCCAGTAACCCCCACCCAACACTAAGGGCAACTTTGGACACTAAGGGACAATTTATCACGGCCAATCCACCTAACCTGCACATCTTTGGACTGTGGGAGGAAACCGGAGCACCCGGAGGAAACCCACACAGACACGGGAGGATGTGCAGACTCCGCACAGCCAGTGACCCAAGCCGGAATCGAACCTGGGGCCTTGGAGCTGTGAAGCAATTGTGCTATCCACAATGCTACCGCGCTGCCCCTAATTAATTTTATTTTCTCTCCTGATTTTAAACTTAGAATGCCCAATCATTTTTTTTCACATTAAGGGCAATTTAGCGTGGCCAATCCACCTAGCCTGCACATCTTTGGGTTGTGGGGACGAAACCCATGCAAACACTGGGAGAATGTGCAAACTCCACACGGACAGTGACCCAGAGCCGGGATCGAACATGGGACCTAGGCACCATGAGGCAGCAGTGTTAACCACTACGCCACCATGCCCGCCCCATTGAGACATTAAAGAGCAGGCCTAATCCTTGTTGACCCATCGAAGAGTAATTTCAACGGTACCATAGAATCCTGACAGTGTAGAAGGAGGACATTTGGCCCAACGGGTCTGCGCGACCCTCTGAGACAGCACCCTACCTCGGCCCCCCTCCCCCACCCTATCCTCATAACCCCACATCCCTGGACTCTCAGGGACAATCCACCTAACCTGCACATCTTTGGAATGTGGGAGGCAACCGGAGCACCCTGAGAATGTGCAAACTCCTCACAAACGGTCACCCAAGGCCAGGATTGAACCCGGGTCCTTAGCACCGTGAGGCAGCAGTGATAACCGCTGTGCCACCGTGCTGCCCATTTATGGGTGTCAAGCTCCAAAATCAATGCTGTGCAATCTGCTGTGGGTGGCATTTAACTGACCTCTGTATACCTTAATACCTTGAATTTATATCCGGCCTTTCGTCTTCTTAGGAAGTCTTACCAAAAGATGACTTGAGACGGTAGAGATGTTTTGACTTGTGGGGCGTCCGACAGTAGTTATCATAAATAAAAGGTCGTCATTAATAAATCCCATGTAGAACGAAGGAGAAACTGCGAGCGGCACTCTCTGCCACATTCATGCAGACATCCATCCCTCCCAGAGGACCATGGACTGCGCCTGGGGTGTATGTTAAATCTGGACTCAACATCACCTGTGGCCGTAGAGGCCAATTTGCGAATGGCAGGCCCCTCCTTGAGGCTGGCACGGATGGAATAGCATCGGCCTGAGATCGACTGATGTTTTTCCCTTCCGCCGCACTCTCTTTTCCACCATCTGGTAGGTCCTTCTTCTCTCTACCTCTTACACTCCCTCCCTGGCTGGTCTCCAGACCAAAGAGAGGCTGGTTAGGCTGGGGTTGTTTTCCTTGGAGCAGAGAAGGCTCAGGCGGAACCTGATCGAGAGGCAGAAAATTGGGAAGGACTTACTTAACGTAGACAGGAAGGAACTATTCCCCTTAGTAGAGATATCAATAACCAGGGGGTGGGGTGGGGGAATAGATTTCAGGTATTGGGCAAGGGATTTAGCGGGGATTTGAGGAAAAACCTTTTCACCCAGAGGGTGGTGGGAATCTGGAAGTCCCTGCCTGAAAGGGTGGTGGAGGCGGGAACCCTCACATCATTGAAGAAGCACTTGAATCTCCACAACACACAAGGCTGCGGACCAAGTGCTGGGTAATGAGATTAGAATAGATAGGTGCTTGATGGCCGGAGCAGACATGGTGGGCCGAAGGGCCTCTTTCGGTGCTGTAAAACTGTATGAGACTAAGACACCCCAGTCAGCAGGAAAAACCTCCCACATATCGAATGCGGTCCCGGTTAGCCTGGGTTCCCGCTTGTATTGGGCATCCTTGTATTGCAGACGTGGGCAACCCGTTGGCCTCGCGCCCATAGCAAGCTTACCATGGGCCACATCTTTCGGATTAATGCAGCCATCGTCCATTTGACTTGTATAACCCAGCCACTGGGGTCGAGACTGACTCAAGTATGCCAGCGCGCTGTCATATAGAGTGGTGATTACTACCAATGCATTGAAGAAGAAACTGGATGGTTATGGTGATAGGGTTAGATAGGGTAAGGTGCAGGAAGCTTGGAGCTCCAACATTTGTTGGGGCAATGTTTTTGCCATGTGCGGTGATTGTCCCTTTAAGGACAGCACAGGTCATGTGACTTAATCTGTTGTGTTGCCCTTAAAGAGACAATCACGACATCTGTCCCTTCAAGGACAACACACCGTGCTTTCAAATTTGATGCGACTCTATGTTTTTCCATTCATTCATGGGATGTGGGCGTCGCTGGGATGGGCCAGCATTTATTGCCCATCACTAATTGCCCTTGAACTGAGTGGCTCGCTTGGGGCTATATCAGAGGAGCATTTAAGAGTCAACCCCATTGCTGAGGACCATTGTAGGCCAGACCGGGTAAGGACGGCAGATTTCCTTCCCTAAAGGGGACATTAGTGAACCAGATGAGCTTTTACGACAATCGACAATGGTTTCATTCATAGAATCATAGAATGTACAGTGCTGAAGGAGGCCATTCGGCCCATCGAGTCTACACCGGTACCTGAAAGAGCACCCTACCTGAGGCCCACACCTCTACCCTATCCCCGTAACCCCAGCCAATTGTTTTTGGACACCAAGGGCAATTTATCATGGCCAATCCTCCTATTCTGCACATCTTTGGGCTGTGGGAGGAAACCGGAGCACCCGGAGGAAACCCACGCAGACACGGGGAGAAAGTGCAGACTCCGCACAGACAGTGCGGAGCTGAACCTGGGACCCTGGGGCGGTGAAGCAACTGTGCTAACCACTGTGCCACCGTGTTGCCCTGGGCTTCCACCGTGAGATTTTTCATTCCAGATTTTATTATTGAATTCATATTTTACCAATCTGCGGTGGTGGGACTGTGGCATTCAAGGGCCTCACGGTAGCATGGTGGTTAGCATCAATGCTTCACAGCTCCAGGGTCCCAGGTTCGATTCCCGGCTGGGTCACTGTCTGTGTGGAGTCTGCACGTCCTCCCCGTGTGTGCGTGGGTTTCCTCCGGGTGCTCCGGTTTCCTCCCACAGTCCAAAGATGTGCGGGTTAGGTGGATTGGCCACGCTAAATTGCCCGTAGTGTAAGGTTAATGGGGGGATTGTCGGGTATACGGGTTACGTGGGTTTAAGTAGGGTGATCATTGCTCGGCACAACATCGAGGGCCGAAGGGCCTGTTCTGTGCTGCACTGTTCTATAACTGTGGGGCTGGGCATTCATTATTTTATCTCCGCTGCGGTTCCTGCTCAGCAGAGAGAAGTGATCCACTTGCACGTGAAGAATACCATCCCTGGGAGCTCAGGAAACTGGCAACAGATCTTTCCGACTGGAGGGGCGGCCTGGGGCCTTGAGGCAGGCCATCCTAGTACATGTAGGAATAGGGGAGGATGGATGTGTTCCTCGCTAGTACAAATGTAACCGCCCGAAGGCAGCACGGGTGGAGCTGGCATAAAAATCTAACTTCATTTTTGTGCAGCCCGCATGACTTTAAAGTCACAGTGTGTCCCTTTGCCTAGATCCTTCTTTGGGAAAAAGGTTTTGGATCGCAGCCGGGGTAGCTAATGGTGACGTCTTCTGTTCCAAGTGGCCCATGAGACATTGTGTTCATTTATCGGAGATAGTGAGAAAATGTGGACACTGCAAAGCTTGAGTCGTACAGAAACTGCTGGGGCACACACAGCAAGGCTGCCTGAGCCTGAAAGACATAACTTTTTATTTTGCATTACACTGTCGCCTTGCTCAATGGACAACACTCGCACATTCTTTTATTCTTTCCCGGCGTCGCTGGCTATTGACCAGCATTTTGTTGCCCATCCCCGATTGCCCCTTGAGGTGGTGGGCGAGCTGCCGCCGTGAGCCGCTGCAGTCCATGTGGTGTAGGTACTCCCATAGTGCTGTTAGGGAGGGAGTTCCAGGATTTTGACCCAGCGACAGTGAAGGAACGGCCGATATATTTCCAAGTCAGGATGGTGCGTGACTTGACGGGGAAACTTTCAGGTGATGGTGTTCCCTGCGTCCGCTGCCCTTGCCCTTTTAGATGGTAGCGGCCGTGGGCTTGGGAGGCGCTGTTGAAGGAGTCTTGGCAATTTGGCGTGGCCAGGAGTGTCACATTTTGTGTCCACGCTCCTGTGAAGAACCTTGGGGCATTTTATGATCATATCAGATCAGCCATGATCTCATTGAATGGCTGATGGGCCGAATGGCCTATTTCTGCTCCTCCATCTTCTGGTCTTATGTGATATCAAAGGTGCCACGTAAGTACAAGTTGCTGTTGATGGTGAATTGTGGCTATGTAATTCAGCCCAGAGCATATATTTCTCATCATCACATCTTCATTCTAAATTCCTATGCCTCCTCGCTTGTAGAGTAATGGGAAGTCCTATGTAAACTTCCCATACTGCAGCTCTAGCCTCCTGCCATGGGTGGCGTTGCAGCACCTCCACAGGGGAAATGTTTCATTGCAGTGTGACTGCCTTTCATGACCTCAGGAATTGCCAAAGTGCTTATTGCAACCAGCAAAGTGCTTTTTGAAAATGTGGCCGCCTATTACAATGTAAAATGACGTCGCCATTTTGTTGTACCTTGGTGGGATAGGAGGGGCTATAACTCTAAGTCAGAAAGGGCAGCACAGTGGTTAGCACTGCTGCCTCACAGCTCCAGGGACCCGGATTCACTTCCATCCTCGGAGTGACTGTGTGGAGTCTGCACGTTCTCCCCGTGTCTGCGTGGGTTTCCTCTGGGTGCTCCGGTTTCCTCCCACAGTCCAAAGATGTGCAGATTAGGTGGATTGGCCGTGCTAAATTGTCCCTTAGTGGCCAAAATGTTAGTTGGGGTTACGGGGGCAGGGTAGTGGGCCCAGGTAGGGGACTCTTTCAGAGGGTCGGTGCAGATTCAAAGGGCCGAATGGCCTCCTTCTGCACCGTAGGGATGCTATGATTGAATAAAATAGGCTGGTACGGGAATTGAACCCGCACTGCTGGCCTGCCTTCAAAGCCAGCCATTTAGCCCTGTGCTAAACAGCCTCGCTATGAAGTTACTGTGAAAAGCCCCCTAGTCGCCACATTGCGGCGCCTGTTCGGGGAGGCTGGTACGGGAATTGAACCCGCGCTGCTGGCATGGTTTAAACGCCTGCCATTTAGCCCACTGTGCTAAATCAGCCCCTTCAACCTCTGTCGTCACCCCCCCCCCCCCCCCACCCCGCTCTCCAAAACCGTGCCCTGCTCAGATTGTTGGAGAATTGAAATATTGCTGGTGCAAAGTTAGAGGAAAGTTTTGTTTGAAACTGAAGTGTATGCAAAGCAACAATGTATAGAATACTTCTCCAGGGACGAAGCAGTGCGGAGCCGTGAAGTCTGCAGGCTTACAGTAACCTTGCTCCCGGAATAGGGCCTGTGCTCTTGGTCTCCAGCACTGAATACAATTTAACCTTTACATGAACTGATCCAGATCTACCAGACATACGAACCCCCAGTTTAATCTGAAAGGGCTCCCTCAACACCACCGCCACCTCTGCTTGATCAGATTATATTGTTCCTGGATAAAGTCGCCCTCGTCCCAGATGACCATAGGCTGCTTTGAGGGGGGGGGGGGGGGGGGGGAGAGCTGACTGGTGGTGATTTAACCTGAGGGTCGCCCACATCTCAGGCCATGAGCGAGGTTGTGAAGGCGGGGCCTTCACGGATAACCTCAGCCGGTGCGGGGGATTGAACCCGCGCTGCTGGCCTCGCTACGCATCACGAACCAGCCGTCCAGCCCACTGAGCTAAACCGGTCCTGGAACAATGGCACAGACTTGCATCTTGGTTGGGAGCACCCTGTTGCTCTGTTTATCTGGTTCTAAATATGGCGGTCAATATGGTCGCCTTCCTTAGGGGCTGGTTTAGCTCACAAGGCTAAATCGCTGGCTTTTAAAGCAGATCAAGCAGGCCAGCAACACGGTTCGATTCCCGTACCAGCCTCCCCGGACAGGCGCCGGAATGTGGCGACTAGGGGCTTTCACAGTAACTTCATTGAAGCCTACTCGTGACAATAAGCGATTTTCATTTCATTTAATCCTGATTATGTTTGCTCTAGAGTCGCCAGGTATCTTTTGATACCGCCACAAGGTTCAAACCCGAATACTGAGCAAAGAACCCGATAAGGGAATTTAAGTGGTCACTGGATAGGCATATGGATGGAAATGGAATAGTGTAGGTCAGATAGGCTTCAGATGGTTTCACGGGTCGGCGCAACATCGAGGGCCGAAGGGCCCGTACTGCGCTGTAATGTTCTATGTTCTATGTTCTAACCAATGCACCAGTTAGTTAGATCAAAGTCAGTACTATTTATTTACACACACAGTAACATCTACCTCATGCACAAAATACCATAAACTAAACTATCTCTAACGCTAACGCCTATACCTCAGCTTCGGGTGCCCACTCAGTCAGAGGAACAATGGCCGTTCGGATCTGAGGATGTTGGGTGTGAAGGTGTAATAGGAGAACAGCTAAGGTCGTCCGTCTGATGGCGAGCGTTGACCTTGGACTTTACTGCTTCTGATTCAGCTGGTGGACGGGTCTCTCCGCTTCTAGAGCCGAGGCCAAGAGAGCGATTCTCTCTCGGGGGCTTCTTCTTATAACTGAAGGGGCTTCGCGCACTTTAGGGCGGGCCTTGAACTTGGCCCCAATTAATTGGACCGCATCTTGATCACTGGTATTGATCTCGACCAATAAAGGGGTGGGTGCCCTGATGGCTGGGTGTGTCTTTGGTGGCCATTGGCCTTGCTTTGTTTGTGTCTTTCTGGCGCCGGGGTGTCTGGAGCTAGATCAGTTACTTAAATGTTATTCCTTTGTTCCCGGAGATGGGCCATCAATATGCTAATTGACCTACAGTTTCAGTCTCGTCTGGGAGTTGCCTTCTCAATATGCATCCAGGCTCTCTGCCTGCTTTCCTAACATTGTCCATGTTTCCCTATAGTCTTTGCAAACATCCATTTTGTATTCTGGAAGTGGCCATCCCAGATGGCTACAACCCTCACCTCTGACTTTGAAAACTGTGATTCACACCCCTCCCAGTACAGTACCGAATGAGTGATGTCTTTCAGATAAGATGTTGTGCGGCTCTTTTTCAGTCCTATTTTGTACTGTTTTGAAATATGGAGGGAGTCCCCACTAATGCCTTTTTGTGGGCAGCACGGGAGCATGGTGGTTAGCATAAATGCTTCACAGCTCCAGGGTCCCAGGTTCGATTCCCGGCTGGGTCACTGTCTGTGTGGAGTCTGCACGTCCTCCCCGTGTGTGCGTGGGTTTCCTCCGGGTGCTCCGGTTTCCTCCCACAGTCCAAAGATGTGTGGGTTAGGTGGATTGGCCATGCTAAATTCCCCGTAGTGTCCTAAAAAGTAAGGTTAAGGGGGGGGGTTGTTGGGTTATGGGTATAGGGTGGATACGTGGGTTTGAGTAGGGTGATCATGGCTCGGCACAACATCGAGGGCCGAAGGGCCTGTTCTGTGCTGTACTGTTCTATGTTCTATGTTCTAATGCCCTGATCAATATTTATCCCTCGATCAACCTCACAATTTGATATGGTTACCTCACAGATCTCCTCTGGGCCCTTGTGCATATATTCCCAGCAATGACTGCTCCCCCAAACATGGCAGCCAGCTGCCCTCACGGGCCCAAAGCTCTGGAATTTTCCGCACTTGCCACTCTTTAAGGCGCTGCTTAAAATCTAACTATCTGATCTCCAGGTAGCTCGATGTGTCAAACTTTATTTCATGGCGCCCCTGTGAAGTGCCAACAGGGATGTTTCATGGTACGATAAAGGCCCTATGTGACTATAAGTTGTTATCGCATGACTGTTTGTGGGAACATGCCAAGCCGCAGTGCTTCCCTCCGACAAGAGTGAACACCCTTCACAAAATGGTTGCTGGCTGCAACGGCATTTACAAAATGGCTGCTCCCTCGGCGATGCACATTTAAAATGGCTGCCACAGTCCCCACAACAACGGTATACTGTACTGGATGCAAGATGCCTTGGGATGTCGTGGAAGGCGCTCTTTCAATGTCAGACATTCTCTTTGAAAATGGCACATCCTCTGACAATGAGTAGCGGAGATTAGCTAAATCTGGCGTGGATCCATTCGCCTCATCTTCAAAGGTTGCAGTTTGGTTGAACCTTGAAAGGGGAAAAACAAACAAACGTCGTGTGCCGGCTTTTTGTGACTCTCATAAGAGAAGTCCGGTATTGATGAGCAGCCGTCAGCTGCGCACCCAAACCCAAACTCAGGAGTTGGCCTCAGGATGTATGGATGAGCTCTGCAGCAGCCTTAAAGGGACAGGCCAGGTTAAACACGTGCTTCATCTCGGCGCATGGCAGGGCATCGATTACCACTGGAGGTGTTTTCTCCCCCCCCCCCCCCCCCCCCCCCGCCACCATCACCCCTCGGGCAGCCCCCGCCCCCCCCCCCCCCCACCACCATCACCCCTCGGGCAGCCCCCGCCATTCCCTTTGGACGTCCAGAACACGGGACCCCCCCCCCTCCACTCTCCACCGCATGCGGTAGTCTGGAACACAAAATTCTTCAGAGGGGACCACGATCAGCTGGGTAAATGTCAGATGAAAATCGAGGTGGAGGAGTGTGAGTCGTGAAGAACAAGCGAGAATTGTACGGCGGTGCGTGAAGAGGCACCGTTTTAACAAGGAGCGGAGATGGCAGTATGGGCCTAAGCCTAAGGCTTTATGAGTAGCTGATATGGTCAAGTGAAATATTCAAACCAAGCTTTTATACATAAAGGCCTAAGCAGCGACAATACTTAACCTGCACAAATCACTGGTTAAACCATTGTTAGAATCTTAGGTGTATTTTACAGAGTATTTACAGCACATTCCCGCAGATCATTTGGCCCAACTGGTCCATGCTGGTTTTTATTTTCCATATAAACCTTCTTCCATCCCCCTTCACACAATTCTATCCACATAACCTACTATTCCTTTCTCTCTCATGTATCCTTGATATGCCATCAATTGCACGAGAGACAAGTTGCTTTACAAAAGTTAGGCTTTAATAAACTAGAACTTAGCCCTGCGGTTGTCTACAATAAAATAGACGACCGCCGGGCGTTTGACTATTTATACCTCGGCAAGGAGGCGTGGTTAACTCAGCCTCTCGACCAATCGGTCGAGAGGCACATGACCGACCAGGGCCAATGGTAAGCCGGTGTTCTGCCCCAATGGCAGACAGGTATGCAAATCATATCACCACAATCCTTAAATACATCTATACTATTCACCTTAATTTCTTCCTGTAGTAGTGAGTCTCACCACTCTAGTTTCTCCTAAATTCCCTGCTGGATTTATCAGCGACCTTCCGACATTGATGGCCCCCTTAGTTTTGATCTCCTGGTGATGTCCAATTGTCGGCGGCTCTCCCTCGATTCGAGGGTGATAGCTCGGGCCTCAAGTTTCTGCATGGCTCGTCATGCAACTGAATCCCGACCCGCAGATCTTTGGGCGGGTGGGGCAGGGGCTCCCAAGAGGCAGTGGATCCTGGAGAGCAGGATATGCTTCTTTAGGAATCAAGGAGGAGCCGGGAAGGTTTATGACCAAAAGTCAAGTATTTACAAGTCCCAGTCCCAGCCGGGACTATTCTGCCGCTCAGCTCCTACCTAGGCCGGCTTTTAAGGAACTGAGTTAACTAGGGCCACTGAGGGGGCAAAGGCCCCTCGAGGGGGGAGCTTCTACTCCACTAGGTTCACGGGAGATTAATCAGGTCACCCCCGCCCCCCCTCCCCCAGTGGGTCTCATGGGGGTTATAATGGCTTCCATTTTCTTGGCCTTCCCGCCTCCTCTCCACCTCATTCTGGAGACGTTGTGAGTGACTTAAAATCAGCTTGATGGACAACGACGTTGTCACCATTTTGAACGACTGTCGCAACCTCCTCCCAGTCATTGATGTCAATGCTTCGAGGCGCGCTTCAGAGTGTCTTTGAAGCGTTTTCTTCATCTTCCCCTGGAACTTTTCTTTTAAATTTAGAGTACCTCATTCCTTTCTTGTCCAACTAAAGGGCAATTTAGCGCGGCCAATCCACCGACCCTGCACATCTTTTGGGTTGTCAGGGTGAGACCCACGCAGACACGGGGGGGGGGGGGGGGGGGGGGGGGGATGTGCAAACTCCACATGGACAGTGACCTGGGGCCTGGATCGAATCCGGGTCCTCGGCGCCATGAGGCAGCAGTGCTAACCACTGCGTCGCCGTGCCGCCCGAATCCTCCACTGGAACATCGGCCGTTTGAGATATTAAGAAAACAGGAGCTCGCGATAGCAAGGCATGGAAGTCACTGACTAGGTGTTGCTACAGTCGGTGACTGTCACACGCACCAAGTTTGTGCTGTACTGTTCTATGTTCTATAATGACAGGGAGTGGGATGGCGCAGTGGGTTAGCCCTGCTGCCTCACGGCACACCGACATCCCAGGTTCGATCCCGGCTCTGGGTCACTGTCCGTGTGGAGTTTGCACATTCTCCCCGTGTCTGTGTGGGTTTCGCCACTGATGCGACCATCAATTCACTCGAGACATGAGTAGAAGTAAACCGTGGCTTTAATCAACTTAGAACAGTGCCTGCCTGCGACTGAACCAATGCTGAGAACTGCCTGCAGGTCGACTGCTCTTTATACCTCCCTTCAAGGGGAGGAGCCATGGGCGGAGCCCATACATGCCCCAACATGTTCCCCTATGGATAATGCCATACAATGGCCCATAGGAGAAGCCCACAATGGCAACAGCATAGCACAGATACAAATACACTGGTGGATTATTAGTATAATACATTCACCACAGCCACCACAACCCAAAGATGTGCAGAGTAGGTGGATTGGCCACGCTAAATTGCCCTTTAATTGGAAAAATGAATTGGGTACTCTAAATTTTTAAAAAATGACAGGGAGTGGGATAGCTTGATCTTGGTTTCGGACAATGCTCAGCACAACATCGAGGGCCGAAGGGCCTGTTCTGTGCTGTACTGTTCTATGTTCAATTGAAAAGACCGACACACACATGCAGGTAAAGGGATTCACTTTACTGGTGAATATTTACTTAACCATCGACAAAGGAAATAACACCTCTCAACAATCAAAAAACACACACACTCTGCTGTTCACGGTACCATTTTGCCAACAATGAAAATGAAAATGAAAATCGCTTATTGTCACGAGTCGGCTTCAAATGAAGTTACTGTGAAAAGCCCCTAGTCGCCACATTCTGGCGCCTGTTCGGGGAGGCTGGTACGGGAATTGAACCCGCACTGCTGGCCTACCATGGTCTGCTTTAAAAGCCAGCTCTTTAGCCCTGTGCTAAACCAAACATGCTGAGTGACTCGATCTTTGGCTGAAGAGTTCAGAACAGGAGGTTTGAGTCCCAGGATTGTCGGCCATTTTGGACAGAAATGAGGAGAGATTTCTTCACGCACAGGCCTGTAAATCTTTGGAATTCTCTACCCAGGGAGCTGGAGATACCCATTGAGTATATTCAAGAATGAGATGGATAGATTTATGACCTTTAAGGTAATCAGCGGATACGTGCGGAGCAGCTGATATTGAGGCCGAACATCAACCATGACCTTATCGAACAAGCTCGAGGGATCAAATGGCTCCCATTTCTTAAGTCCTCATGCTCTCAAAATGTTTAAAGTTCACATCCACGTTCCGTGAGATGAAGGTGAATGTTGGCCACATCAGGGCGTATGGCGTTGATCGTTTTTCAATGTCTTAATCGGGAATAGAACCAGCTACTGGACCAGCTTGCCACATGCGCCTCGAGTGGCAACCGTGATGTACAATGCTGCATTGGGAAGAATGGCCAGGCCAGCCCCGGGGGAGAGGGTGTTTACCAAGGAGGGGAGTTCAGTTATGAGGAACTGAAACTGCAGTGGGTCCGTAGCTCCGAGGTGTAATGGCCCTCACGGGAACTCACGGGGACGGCCTGATTGATCTCCACGTGGGGCTCGTGGAATGCGAGATCTTCCGCTAATAGGCGATGGCCCACCAGCCGGGGCTCGGGGTAATCGCCTCATAAAAGCCGGCCCAGATTGGGACCGGCATGATCGGTAGTCCCGGTTGAGGCCTTTGTGCTGGACGTCGCCCTGCGGCCTTCTCTCCTGGCTTAAAATAAATTGCCGTTTGTATCCACCTCCTCGGGCCTGCTGGGAGCCCTTATGCAAGGGAATGGAGTCCCGCTCAGGAGACTCGAGCACAGCACCCCGGGAGTTGAGGGAGTGCTGCGCCCACGGATCTGCTGCCTTTTGGAACGATGAGGCTTTAACCGTTGTCCGGCCACCCTCAGGAAAAGATCCCGTGGCGAGTTGAGGGGGGTGGGGGGTGGGGGGGGGGGGAAGGGGAAGTAGTCCTCCACCCAGTGTCGTTGGCCCATCCCTCAACCAATGCGGCCGGGAAATAAAAAGAAATTCTCCGGCCGCGATCGCGTTGTTGTTTTGTGGGATCTTGCTGTGCGCAAATTGGCGGCGGCCACGCTTGGAAAGCACTTGAAATGAAATGAAAATTGCTTATTGTCACAAGTAGGCTTCAATGAAGTTACTGTGAAAAGCCCCTAGTCGCCACATTCCGGCGCCTGTCCGGGGAGGCTGGTACTTCCATTGGCTTTGGCCGTGGGCTGACGGAATGGGCACCGCCCTGTCCGCGGTTCAGTGCGTGGCAGGGTTACTCTTGGGTCTGGGTGAAACAGTCAGACGAGGTGGCTCTGTGCAAGCGAGCCCCGTGGATATTTAAGGCAATACATTGTTTACTGCTTTTCCCTTCCTGCAGCCCCCGCGCCCCACCTCCCTCTCCCAACACACACACACACACAAAACTGCACAGTGCAACTTCAGCAGACGTGCAGTCTGCTCTGCAGATTTATGTGCGAATGCAACTCATTGCACATGAATCTCGCTGTCTTGTTTTTGATTCTGCATTCATTCCGTGAAAAAATGCAAGAAAACAAGGCACTTCTATTCAATTTAATAACGTATTAGTTTGGCACTTATGTCAGGGGCTTGGGGAGGTGTGTAGAGAGAGAGGGTGCAGAATTATCTGTCTGTCAACCTGTCATCTGTCTAGTATCCAGGGACTAGATGATACAACAAACTGGGTTTTAAAATTAAAATACTCTTGTGCACACACACACACCCCCTTGTTATTTCAGTGCCAGAACCCCTCCCTTCTCCACCTTTAATGACTTGTGGTGGAGAACTGTTTAAAAAGTGCTTGCAGCTGGAGGGCAGCCATGGAGAGAGTCACTCACAAACGCCCTCCTGCAGACCAGGAGTTCGATCTATGGAAGGACTACTTGCAGCTGTCGATGAGGGTCGAGGAGATCTGGCGGCCTGGCAGCGGCGGGCAGGAGCACGGCCGGGTCAGCCCGCCCGGCGAAGGTGCCTTCCGGCCGCTGGTGGTGGAGGAGAGGGACCCCTCCTCGGACGGGAGCAGCGCGGGGCTGGAGCAGCTGGCCAGGAAGGCGAGCGGCATCTGCACCTTCTGCAAGCACAACGGGGAGTCGCGCAAGGTGTACTCCTCGCACACGCTGAAGGCGGAGGGCGGGAGGGTGCTGTGCCCCATCCTGCGCAACTACGTCTGCCCGCTCTGCCGGGCCACGGGCGATGGCGCCCACACCCTGAAATACTGCGGCTTCAACCCGGAGAAGCAGTCTCTGTACCGTAGCAACGGGCGCAACTCAGTGGGCAAGAAGCCAAGGCGCTAAGTGCGGAGTGAGACGTAAGGAGGACAAGAAGAAAGACTTTTGGCTAAATGTACAGATGTAAAATAATATCTGTAGATAGTAATGGCGACGATAATAATGTTTATAATAGGGACAGGTTTCTGAGGGACTTCTCCCAGGGAACAGGGGGAAAGTTTTAAGTTTATTTATATTGAAGTCGATTGTCGGTCAGTTTTTATTTTGGACAGTGGAAGGAGGCTGGACACAAAGCTGTCAAAAAAATGACTTGTCTTAAAAAATACCCCAGAAACATGGTTGTAGAATAAAGCTTGCTTTTCTTTGTTAAGTTTGGCTACTTTTCCTTGGATTTCTGTGCACTGTGAACAGGAGAGGTGAGTGTGGGGGTTTAAAAATAAACCATTCAAAGGATGTGGGCGTCGCTGGCTAGACCAGCATTTATTGCCCATACCTAATTGCCCCTTGCGAAGACGGTGTTGAGCCGTGGCCTTGAGCCGCTGCAGTCCCTGTGGGGTAGGTGCACCCACAGTGCTGTTAGGGAGGGAGTTTCAGGATTTTGGCCCAGCGACAGTGAAGGAACGGCCAATGGGGTCACTGGCTGTGCGGAGTCTGCACGTTCTCCCCATGTCTGCGTGGGTTTCCTCCGGTTTCCTCCCACAAGTCCCGAAAGACGTGCTTGTTAGGTGAATTGGACATTCTGAATTCTCCCTCTGTGTACCCGAACAGGCGCCGGAATGTGGCGACGAGGGGATTTTCACAGTAACTTCATTGCAGTGTAAATGTCAGCCTACTTGTGACAATAAAGATTATTATTATTAAGTCAGGATGGTGAGTGACTTGGAGGGGAGCTTGCAGGCGGTGGGGTTCCCAGGTATCTGCTGCCCTTGTCCTTCTGGGTGGTAGAGATCGGGGCTTTGGGGGGGGGGGGGGGGCGTTGTTGAAGGAACCTTGGCGAGTTGCTGCGGTGCATCTTGTCGATGGTACACACGGCTGCCAGTGTGCGTTGGTGGTGGAGGGAGTGAATATTGAAGGTGGTGCTGGGAGTTCGGGGATGGGGTGCTAATCAAGTGGGGCTGCTTTGTCCTTGATGGTGCTGAGTTTCTTGAGTGTTGTTGGAGCTGCACTCATCCAGGCATGATATGGAGATGCCGGCATTGGACTGGGGTGAGCACAGTAAAAAGACTTCCAACATCAGATTAAGGTCCGACAAGTTTGCTTGGAATCACTAGCTTTCGGAGAGCAGCTCCTTCATCAGGTGAGCCGCGCTCTGAAAGCTAGTGATTTCAAACAAACCTGTTGGACTTTAACCTGGTGTTGTAAGACTTCTTACTGTATACAGTGACAAGGAGAGAAAGACAGAGAGACACACACACACACACACAGTGTGCTCATCCAGTCAAGCGGAGTATATAACCATCACACTCCAGGCTTGTGCCTTGTAGATGGTGGACAGGCTTTGGGGGGGGGGGGGGTCAAGAGGTGAGTTACTCTCCGCAGGATTCCCAGCCTCTGACCTGCTCTGGTAGCCACAGTATTTCTGTGACTACTCCAGTCAGGTGTCTGGGTTTTCTGGTAATACAGGTAGTGTCTTGAAATCTGGCACTCTTTAGAACATAGAACATAGAACAGTACAGCACAGAACAGGCCCTTCGGCCCTCAATGTTGTGCCGAGCCATGATCACCCCACTCAACCCACGTATCCACCCTATACCCGTAACCCAACAACCTCCCCCTTAACCCTACTTTTATCAGGACACTACGGGCAATTTAGCATGGCCAATCCACCTAACCCGCACATCTTTGGACTGTGGGAGGAAACCGGAGCACCCGGAGGAAACCCACGCACACAGGTAGAGGACGTGCAGACTCCGCACAGACAGTGACCCAGCCGGGAATCGAACCTGGGACCCTGGAGCTGTGAAGCATTTATGCTAACCACCATGCTACCCTGCTGCCCCTTTAATGCCCAGTTCTCCCTGTGTCTGCGTGGGTTTCCTCCGGGTGCTCTGGTTTCCTCCCACAGTCCAAAGATGTGGGGTTACAGTGATAAGGTGGGGGGGGGGGGAGGAGTCGGCCTAGGTGGGGGTGCTCTTTTGGAGGGTCTGTGCAGACCCGATGGGCCGAATGGCCTCCTTCTGCACCGTAGGATTTCTAGGCGAAGGGGCAGCAGGGTAGCATGGTGGTTAGCATAAATGCTTCACAGCTCCAGGGTCCCAGGTTCGATTCCCGGCTGGGTCACTGTCTGTGTGGAGTCTGCACGTCCTCCCCCTGTGTGCGTGGGTTTCCTCCGGGTGCTCCGGTTTCCTCCCACAGTCCAAAGATGTGCGGGTTAGGTGGATTGGCCATGCTAAATTGCCCGTAGTGTCCTAATAAAAGTAAGGTTAAGGGGGGGGTTGTTGGGTTACGGGTATAGGGTGGATACGTGGGTTTGAGTAGGGTGATCATGGCTCGGCACAACATTGAGGGCCGAAGAGCCTGTTCTGTGCTGTACTGTTCTATGTTCTATGTTCTATACACAGCATTGGAGCTGCTGCCAACACGGCCACATGCGTGAAAGCTGCCAGAACACGGTGGTTGAATATTTAACTTCCAACAGGTAACCTCCCCGGGCGTCACTGACAACCAATAATGTCGGGACACAAAATAAAAGCAAATTACTGCCGATGCTGGAATCGGAAACAAAAACAGGAAAACGCTGGACAATCTCCGCAGGTCTGACAGCCTCCGTGGAGAGGGAACGTTTTGAGTCTGGATGACTCTTTGTCAATGTTGGGGATAGGATGAGAGTTATACTGTTATGGAGGGTGGGGAGGTGTGGAGCGGTGGGGCTGGATACCGGGCCAGCGATAGGTGGAGATTGACAAAGATATTTGTGGATATAAAGACAAAAGGAATGTAAATGTGGGTGATTAAGGCTAAGAAGATGCTAAAGGGGCCCATTCAGAAATCAGAATGTGTTAATAGCAGAACAAAGGTGACCAGTGTGTCAAAAGACAAGTAGGAACAAGAAACACGGCCCAAGTGGGATGGGGTGGGGGGGAAGAGAGACAGTCTGAAGTTGTTGAACTCGATGTTTTAAAAAAAATTTAGAGTACTCAATTTTTTTTCCAATTAAGGGGCAATTTAGCCTGGCCAATCCATCTACCCTGCACATCTTTGGGTTGTGGGGGCGAAACCCACGCAGACACGGGGAGAATGTGCAAACTCCAAACGGACATTGACCCAGAGCCGGGATCGAACCTGGGACCTCAGCACCTGGAGTATTGTGTTCAGTTTTGGTCTCCTTACTTGAGAAAGGACGTACTGGCACTGGAGGGTGTGCAGAGGAGATTCACTAGGTTAATCCCAGAGTTGAAGGGGTTGGATTATGAGGAGAGGTTGAGTAGACTGGGACTGTACTCGTTGGAATTTAGAAGGATGAGGGGGGGACCTTATAGAAACATTTAAAATTATGAAGGGAATAGATAGGATAGATGCAGGCAGGTTGTTTCCACTGGCGGGTGAAAGCAGAACTAGGGGACATAGCCTCAAAATAAGGTAGCCATGATGTGGAGATCCTGGTGTTGGACTTGGGTGAGCACAGTAAGAAGTCTTACAACACCAGGTTAAAGTCCAACAGGTTTGTTTCAAACACGAGCTTTCGGAGCACAGCTCCTTCCTCAGGTGAATGGAGAGGTATGTTCCAGAAACATTTATACAGTATAGACAAAGTCAGAGATGCTGGACAATGCTTGGAATGCGACTATTTGCAGGTAATCAAATTATTACAGATCCAGGGAGAGGGATAATCCTGGATCTGTAATGATTTGATTACCTGCAAATGGTCGCAAAACAACCTCCAAAAGTTCTCCAACTTTGGGCAGGGGGTCAGAACATATGGCTGGACCCACCCCACACCGCTCCCAAATGTCCTCCACCCCCTCAAACCACCGGCTCGTCCTCGACCTCGTCAGGTTGGGCCTGTGCATCACCTTTAACTGTATTAACCCCAGCCTCTCTCAAGAGATTGAGGCATTCACCCTCCACAACACCTCACACCACAACCCCTCCTCCAGCGCCACCCTCAGCTCCTCCTCCCACTTGGCCTTAATCCCCTCCAGCCACGCCATATCCTCTTCCAAAATCCTTCCATAAAACGCCCAGTCTCCAACCACCTACCTCCCCCAGGCACTGAAGTGAGTGGTCACCACAGGAAACAGCAATCCCCCCCAAGCCGGCCCCCGCCCCCGGAAAAGAAACAACAAAACACTCGCTCCAAATTCAGTTTATATCCCAAAAATGCTCCAAACCTCTTGAGCTGCCCCATTAAACCCCCCACCGACACACCCGGGTTAGAAATATACAACTAAAGGTCATTGGTGTACAGGGACACCTTATGCACACCCCCCCCTCTCTATCCCCCTCCACTTACCTGAACACCACAGCGCAATGGCCAAGGGCTCTACGGCCAGTGCAAACAAGAGAGGGGACATGGGACATCTCTACACTGTTCCCCCATGCAGCTGAAATGATCCCAAGTTCACCTCATTTGTATGAACACTCGCCTTCGGTTCCTTATATAACATAGAACATAGAACATAGAACAGTACAGCACAGAACAGGCCCTTCGGCCCTCGATGTTGTGCCGAGCAATGATCACCCTACTTAAACCCACGTAACCCGTATACCCGTAACCCAACAATCCCCCCATTAACCTTACACTACGGGCAATTTAGCATGGCCAATCCACCTAACCCGCACATCTTTGGACTGTGGGAGGAAACCGGAGCACCCGGAGGAAACCCACGCAGACACGGGGAGGACGTGCAGACTCCACACAGACAGTGACCCAGCCGGGAATCGAACCTGGGACCCTGGAGCTGTGAAGCATTGATGCTAACCACCATGCTACCGTGAGGCCCCAAATAACAAATAACAATTAGACCCACGCCACAAACTTAGGTCCAATCCCAAACCGCTCCAACACCGCAAACCAATAACTCCACTGTACTCGATCAAACGCCTCCTCCGCATCCAGCGCCACTGCCACCTCTGACTCCCCTCCTTCTGATGGGGAGAGCCCCACGTTTAACAAGCGCCGCACATTCAGGAGAACGGCCTACCCTTTACAAACCCTGTCTGACTCTCCCCAATCACCTGCGCAGGGCACTCTTCCAACCTAAGTGCCAACACCATGGCAAGAATCTCGACATCCTTATTTTGCTGGGATATTGGTCGATATGACCCACACTCCACAGCGGAATAGATGCCTGTCTCATCGTCTCTGGGAGCGTCCCCTTAGCCACCCCCATCCTCAAACAGCGGCACCAGCAGTGACACCAACGTATCTAAAAACATCTGATAGAATCTCACCGGGAACCCATCCAGCCCCGGTGTCTTACCCGTTTCCATCTTCCCTACCAAACCTCCTCAATCCTCACTGGCCCCATCAACCCTGCCCTATCACGGTAGCATTGTGGATAGCACAATTGCTTCACAGCTCCAGGGTCCCAGGTTCGATTCCCGGCTTGGGTCACTGTCTGTGCGGAGTCTGCACGTCCTTCCCGTGTGTGTGCGTGGGTTTCCTCCGGGTGCTCCGGGTTCCTCCCACAGTCCAAAGATGTGCAGGTTAGGTGGATTGACCATGCTAAATTGCCCTTAGTGTCCAAAATTGCCCTTAATGTTGGGTGGGGTTACTGGGTTATGGAGATAGGGTGGAGGTGTTGACCTTGGGTAGGGTGCTCTTTCCAAGAGCCGGTGCAGACTCGATGGGCCGAATGGCCTCCTTCTGCACTGTAAATTCTATGACTATCCTCCTGTACTACTTTAAGACACTCCCCCCCCCTTTCCAAGAAATCCCTCATATCCGACTCATCCTCCAAGGGCTCCGTCCTATACAATCTTTTGTAAAACTCCTCAAATCCTCAGGAGCCACCACTAACCCCCTCGCCCCATCCCGGGCCTGAACAAACTCTCGCGAGGCCACCTGCTGGCAGAGCTGCACCGCCAACAAGCGACGGGCCTTGTCCCCGCATTCGCACACAAGCCCTTCGCCCGCCTCAACTGACATACCGCGTTCCCCGGAGGCAGACGGTCAAACCGCGCCTGCAGTTCCTTTCTACTCTGGAGTGGAACCTTACGCAAATTTCCCATCAGCCTCCGAGAGTTCATCCACCAGCCCCTCCCCTCTTGCCTCCCTGTCAACCTGCGACTTATACGAGATGAACTCGCCCCTCACCACTGCCTTCAGCGCCTCCCAAAACCACTGATGGTGAGACCTCCCCTTTTCTTATTGAACCCACATAATCATCAATCACCGTCCCCATCCTCACACTAAAACTCGGATCTGAAACCAGCCCCACATCCAACCTCCACACCGGCCTCTGTGCTGGCCCCTTCTCCAGGACCCACATCCACCAAATGATCCAAAAAGACAATCGCCGAGTATTCCGCTTTCCTCACTCCCGACAGCAACAAACTCCCCGTAATAAAGAACTCCTCAGAATTTTGTACACCTCAGCCCCCCCCCCCCCCCCCCCCAACCTTCTCCGCTCCAAAGAAAACAACCCCGGCCTAACCAGCCTCTCTTCATAGCTAAAATGCTCCACCCCAGGCAACATCCTGGAGAATCGCCTCTGCCTCCCCTCTCCCGTACGATTACCTCCGTCCTGTAGTGCAGTGACCAATACTGAACACAATGGGCGGGATTGAATGGCCACGTTCCACCGAGAGAGTAGCTAGCTGCGGCACAGAATGGCCGATAAAAGCCGGGAGACCCCACTCCCGGAATCTACCAGGCTCGCAACGCCTCGCGAGATCTAACGCAACCTTGGGAGATGTTGCGATGTAAACCCCGCCCATTGTGGGCAGGGTCACTGCCTATTAGAGTGAGACAGCGAGTCTCCCTGTCATGTGCAGATTCCCGAGGAGTTGGGATTGATCCCCATCGCCTCGGGGACCTGGGGCGAGCGCCGATCGGCACTCGTGGGGGGTCCCCCAGCGGATCGGAGGCCCCTCGGGTACATGCCCTTTGGGCCGGGTGGCACCCTGGCACTGCTGGTACCACCTGGGCACCTTGGCAGGGCCAAACTGCACCCCCACCTGTGGGTGCCAGTCTGGCACTGCCAGGATGGCAAGGCCAAGCTGGTGATTGGGCCAGTGTTGGGGGGTAACTCTCCCACAGTGTGTTGGGGGTCGCACTGGGCTAAATCGCTGGATTTTAAAGCAGACCAAGCAGGCCAGCAGCACGGTTCGATTCCCATACCAGCCTCCCCGGACAGGCGGCGGAATGTGGCGACTAGGGGCTTTTCACAGTAACTTCATTGAAGCCTACTCGTGACAATAAGCGATTTTCTTTTTCAGGATTGGGACGCCATTTTTAAATGGCGCTATACCCTCGCTATAACGCAGATTTCTAGCGAGCGGAGCTCCTCGATGTAGAAAACGGGGCTATGTGCAGTCTCGGCTGTGTGTTCCCTGCTGAGGCCCCTTATTTAATGCGAGTGCCGTTTTATACCCATGTGTTACTTGGTGCTGTGAGTGCCAGGAAACACGTGGCTAAACCTGCTCGCTATGAGACTTTGTTCCCATTTAGTCAAGTCGTGCCCAGTATTCTAGCTGTGGCTTAACAAAAGTTATAATTCTGATGTCTGAATGTGCCACCATCTTCACCACCATTTACACCTCCCTTTGTCCTTTTAGTCCATGACGCCTTGGTCAATCTCCACTCATGGCTGGCCCTCTATCCAGCCCCACTGCTCCACGAGGCCCTCACCACCCCCACAACAGTGTAAATCTCATCCTATTTGCAGTTCATCCTAGTTTTGACAGAGTCATAGCACCTGGTCATAGCATCTTTGAGGTCTATAGCGCAGAAAAGGCCCTTCGGCCCATCGCATCTGCTACAGTCAAAAACAACCACCTAACCATTCTAATCCCATTTTCCGACACATGGCCCATAGCCTTGTCTGCCCTGGGCTCACAAGAGTGCATCTAAATCCTTCTTAAATGTTATGAGGGTCTCTGCCTTCATCACCCTTTCAGGCAGCGATGTTCCAGACTCCCACCACCCTCTGGGTAAAAACGTTCCCTCTCACATCCCCATCGAACCTCCTGCCCCAACCTTAAATTTTTAAAATAGAATTTACAGTGCAGAAGGAGGCCATTTGGCCCATCGAGTCTGCACCGGCTCTTGGAAAGAGCACCCTACCCAACCCCGCACCTCCACCCTATCCCCATAAACCAGTAACCCCACCCAACACTGAGGGAATTTTGGATACTAAGGGCAATTTATCATGGCCAGTCCACCTAACCCACCCATCTTTGGACTGTAGGAGGAAACCGGAGCACCCAGAGGAAACGCACGCACACACGGGGAGAACGTGCAGACTCCGCACAGTGACCCAAGCCGGGAATCGAACCTGGGACCCTGGAGCCGTGAAGTAATTGTGCTAACCACTATGCTACCGTGCTGCCCGTGCTGGTCATTGATCCCTCCACCAAGGGAAAATATTTCTTCCATTCTACTCTATCCCTCATAATTTTATACATGTCAATCATTCTCGACAGGGCAACACGGTGGGACAGTGGTTAGCACTGCTGGCTCAGAGCGCCAAGTTCCCAGGTTCGATTCCCCGCTTGGGTCACTGTTGGTGTGGAGTCTCCACCTTCTCCCCGTGTCTGCGTGGGTTTCCTCCGGGTGCTCCGGTTTCCTCCCACAGTCCAAGGATATACAGGTCAGGTGGATTGGCCACGCTAAATTGCCCCTTAGTGTCCAACAGTCAGGTGGGGTTACGGAGATAAGGCAGGAGAGTGGGCCTGAATGGGTTGCTCGTTCGGAGGGCTGGTGGAGACTCGGTGGGCAAAGTGGCCTCATTCTGCACTGTAGGTATTCTATGATGCCTGCCGTCCACCTCCTCCGTCATTAATCCCTCCTCCAAGATAAAATGTTTCTTCCTGTCTATCTATGCCCCTCATAATGTTATTCACCTTAGCCCTGTCCCCCCCCCCCCCCCCCCCCCAACCAACTCTGCTCGAAGGAAAACATGGAGTTTAGAAGGTTGGGGTGGGATCTTATTAAAGCTTACTGAATGTCGTGTTATTCACCCTGGGGTAACACGGACTGTAACTGGATGCAGTTGTACTGGAAAGCCGACACCAAACTTAGACGTTGGTTCAATACGATTTATTGAACTTCTGTAACAATGCACACAGCTTGCTGTAGGTTGACACTCTACTACTCGAAGTGTGCTAACTCTAACTCACTAGACCAGACTAGCTCTGAGCCACGTGTAGAAGGTGCTAAATGATATATACACCCTGACTGTCACTACAGTTGTCAAGGTGGAAAGAGGCAGAGTGCTGATGCCTCGTGTGTTTTATAGTAGGAGACCACCCTCTGATGTTCTGTCTGGTGATTGGTTGTGTTCTGTCCTGTGTGTTGATTGGCTAGCCTGGGTGTCTGTCACTGCCTGTCTTTACCTCATTATGTGCATGAGTGCATATTATGACACAGAATACTCAGAGGCCTGGATAGACTGGACGTGGAGAGGTTGTTTCCACTAGTCGGAAAAACTAGAACCCGAGGGCACAAACTCAGACTGAAGGGACGATCCTTTAACACTGAGATGAGAAGGAATTTCTTCAGCCAGAGGGTGATGAATCTGTGGAACTCTTTGCCGCAGAAGGCTATGGAGGCAAAGTCGCTTTAAGACAGAGATAGACAGGTTCTTGATTAATATGGGCATCAGGGGTTATAGGGAGAAGGCAGGTGAATGGGGGTGAGAAGCATATCAGCCATGATTGGATGGTGAAGCAGACTCGATGGGCTGAATGACATAATTCTGCTCCTCTGTCTTATGGTCTTATAACCCATTTTCTTAATGGGTGCCACGGTGGCGGCGTGGTCAGCACTGCTGCCTCACCAGGGTCCCGGGTTCAATTCTAGCCTTGGCTCACGTCTGTGTGGAGTCTGCAAGTTCTCCCCGTGTCTGCGCGGGTTTCCTCCTGGCGCTCTGGTTTCTTCCCATAGTACAAAAAATAGGTGTGCGGGCTAGGTGGATTTGTCACGCTAAATTGCCCGTTGTGTCCAAAAGGTTAGACTGGAGTTACAGGGATAGGGCGGGGGGGGGGGGGGGGGGGGGGGGGGGGGGAGTGGGCCTTGTTAGGGTGCTCTTTCAGAATGTCGGACAAGAACGCCGCGTATAATGAAAATGAAAATGAAAATCGCTTATTGTCACGAGTAGGCTTCAATTAAGTTACTGTGAAAAGCCCCTAGTCGCCACATTCCGGCACCTGTCCGGGGAGGCTGGTACGGGAATCGAACCGTGCTGCTGGCCTGCTTTAAAAGCCAGCGATTTAGCCTGGTGAGCTACTCCACTGACTTTGGGTGAGAATCCTGGCCTGGATTGGCCATGCTAAATTTTTTTTAATTTAAAAAAAAAATAAATTTAGAGTACCCAATTAATTTTTTCCAATTAAGGGGCAATTTAGCGTGGCCAATCCACCTACTCTGCACATCTTTTGGGTTGTGGGGGTGAAACCCACGCAAACACGGGGAGAATGTGCAAACTCCACACAGACAGTGACCCAGAGCCGGGATCGAACCTAGGACCTCGGCGCTGTGAGGCAACAGGGCTAACCCACTGCACCACAGTGCTGCCCTGGCCATGCTAAATTGCCCATAGTGTCCAAAAAGGTTAAGTGGCATTACTGGGTTACGGGAATAGGATGGAGGTATGGGCTTGAGTAGGGTGCTCTTTCCAAGGGCCAGTGCACTCGATGGGCCCCTTCTGCACTGAAGGGATTCTATGATTATGAACCCCAGTCTATCCAATCCTCCCTCGTAACTGAAACTCGCAGGTCAGGCAACACCCTGCCCCCTTCGCAAGGCAGCACAGTGGTAACCACTGCTGCCAGGATTTGATTCCCGGCTTGGGTCACTGCGCGGAGTCTGCACGTTCTCCCCGTGTCTGCGTGGGTTTCCTCCGGGTGCTCCGGTTTCCTCCTACAACTCCGGGAAGATGTGCTTGTTAGGTGAATTGGCCATTCTGAATTCTCCCTCCATGTATCCGAACAGGCGGCGGAATGTGTCGACTAGGGGCTTTTTACAGTAACTTAATTGCAGTGCTAATAAAGATTAATATGGGACAGCATGGTGGCACAGTGGTTAGCACTGCTGCCTCACGGCACCGAGGTCCCAGGTTCGATCCCGGTTCTGGGTCACTGTCAGTGTGGAGTTTGCACATTCTCCCCGTGTCTGTGTGGGTTTCGCCCCCACAACCCAAAGATGTGCAGGCTAGGTGGATTGGCCACACTAAATTGCCCCTTAATTGGAAAACATGAATTGGGTCCTCTAAATTTATTTTTAAAAAAATTTAGCGTGGCCAATCCACCTAACTCGCACACCTTTGAGTTGTGGGTGTGAGACCCACGCAGTCATGGGGAGAATATGCAAATTCCACATGGACAGTGACCCGGGGCCGGGATTGAACCCGAGTCCTCAGCGCTGTGGGCAGCAGTGCTAACCACTGCATCACCGTGCCGCCCCTTGGCCAATGGTTTATGTATATCTCAAATGCGAGGCAGCACGGTGGCACAGTGGGTTAGCCCTGCTGCCTCATGGCGCCGAGGTCCCAGGTTCGATCCCGGCTCTGGGGTCACTGTCCGTGTGGAGTTTGCACATTCTCCCCGTGTCTGCGTGGGTTTCGCCCCCACAACCCAAAGATGTTCCCAAACCCAAAGGGGCTGGTTTAGCTCACTGGGCTAAATCGCTGGCTTTCAAAGCAGGCCTGCAGCACGGTTCGATTCCTGTACTAGCCTCCCCGAACAGGCACCGGAATGTGGCGACCAGGGGCTTTTCACAGTCACTTCATTGAAGCCTACTCGTGACAATAAGCGATTTTCATTTCATTTCATGTGTAGGCTAGGTGGATTGGCCACGCTAAATTGCCTCTTAATTGGAAAAAATGAATTGGGTACTCTAAATTTAAAAAAAAAAATTTATATGATTAAGGGCTATCACATCCCTCCCAGAGTGTGGATTCCAGGGCTGGAAAGGTCAGCTCCAATGTTGGGGGAGCCAGTGTTTTGAGCAGAGAAACTACAACTCCCGGCGTGCAGCGGGCCGCGGCGGTGCGCACCGCGCATGTGCGGCCAGCCACCGGAAGTGCTTGGAGCGTTGGCCCGGGAGGGAGGCCTGGCTGAGCAGCTGTCACTCAGACTGTAGCAATTCACTCTGCAGCGGGAGAGCAGCAGAAAGCGGCGGAGGGCAGGTGAGTTCCCACCGGGGGGGGGGGGGGGGGGGGGTGAATCGGGGGTCGATGCAGGGTCCTCACGGGCGCCGGAGCCATCCGGTTTGAATGGAGCAGGTCGTGCAAAAAAAACCACACACACACACACACACAAAAACATCCCCACGTTTCCACACAAAAGCCTCGGCAGGAGGTCAGCGCGGACCCGAACATGCCGCGGCCCCGCCGTGCCATTGCACCCTTCTGGATGGGCCGATCGGTTGCTCTGCCCCACAAAAAGGGTATGGTGCAAGTGGGCAAAGGGGTGTGTGACTGGGTACAACTGGGCAAAGGGGGGGGGTACGATTGGGCAAAGAGGGAGGGGGCAGGGTACGATTGGGTAAAGGAGGGGAGGAGCGGGGTACAAATGGGCAAAGGGGGCGGGAATGGGGTATAATTGGGCAAAGGGGAGGGAATGGGGTACAATTGGGCAAAGGGGGAGGGGGCAGGGTACGATTGGGCAAAGGGGGAGGGAATGGGGTACAATTGGGCAAAGAAGATGGGGAGCGGGGCTCAATTGGGCAAATAATCATAGAATCCCTATTGTACATTCGGTCCATCGGGTCTGAACCGGCTCTCTGAAAGAGCACCTTACCGCGACCCACTACCCTGCCCTATCCCTGTAATTCCACCTAACCACATCTTTGGACTGGATAATACTTGGTTGATTCCTATCGGTTAGTCAAGGAAGAGTGTTTTTTAAAAAAAAATTTAGATTAGCCAATTATTTTTTCCAATTAGGGGGCAATTTAGCGTGGCCAATCCACCTACTCTGCACATTTTTGGGTTGTGGGGGCGAAACCCACGCAGACACGGGGAGAATGTGCAAACTCCACACGGACAGTGACCCAGAGCCGGGATCGAACCTGGGACCTCAGCGCCGTGAGGCGGTTGTGCTAACCACTAGGCCACCGTGCTGCCCTAAGGAAGAGTGTTTGACTGATATTGGTGGAGGGGGTTTGAAAGCAGGAATATTTACTGGTCAAATCCCACGGTAGTTGGTGGAATCAGTTGATAAATCAGGAATATGAAGCGAGTCTCAGTAAGGGTGACCCTAAACCTGTCATTGAATGTCGTAAAAACCCTTTGAGGGAAAGCAAGGAAATCTGCCGTCCTTACCCGGTCTGGCCTTCACGTGACTCAAGACCCACAGCGATGGGGTTGACTCTTAACTGTCCCTCTGGAATGGCCGAGCGAGACACTCAGTTCAGGGGGATGGGGCGCACGCTGGGACAGCGATTAGCACTACTGCCTCACAGCGCCAGAGTCCTGGGCTCGATTCCCAGCTTGGGGTCACTGTGGAGTCTGCACGTTCTCCCTGTGTCTGCAGGGGTTGCCTCCGGGTGCTCCGGTTTCCTCCCACAGACCAAACCCGTGCAGGTTAGGTGGGGTTGGCCGTTGTAAAATTGCCCCTTAGTGTTCCAAGGATGTGTAGGTTAGCAAAGAGAAAATGCTGGAAAATCTCAGCAGGTCTGACAGCATCTGTGGGGAGAGAAAAGAGCTGCCGTTGCGGGTCCAGATGAGCCTTTGTCAAAGCTGTGTAAGTCTGGTGGGGTTATGGGGATGGGAAGGGGGGTGCCCTTTCGGAGGGTGGGTGCACTCGATGGGCCGAATGGCCCCCTTCTGCAGTGTAGGGATTCTATGATTGTTGGCCGTGGTAGTGACATAAATATTCCATGAAAGAAAACACTTTAAAAAAGCCTCCAAACCTGGCTTCTTGAACATCCCCCCCACAGTGTTCTTCGCTGAACTATAGGTGGGAAGGTCGTACAGGGATTTCTTAACCCTCTCCTGCTTCATAAAATACTCCATAAATCCTCTTCTTTTTAAATAAATTTAGAGTACCAAACCCACCTACCCTGCACATCTTTGGGTTGTGGGGGCGAAACCCACGCAGACACGGGGAGAATGTGCAAACTCCACACGGACAGTGACCAAGAGCCGGGATCGAACCTGGGACCTCAGCGCCGTGAGGCCGCAGTGCTAACCACTGCACCATCGTGCTGCCCTTACTCCATAAATCCTACTGGCTTCACCAAGCTTTTGGCCACCTGTCCTTGTACCTATTGTGTGGCTGATGTTAGATTTTTCCTCCGTGTTTTATATGTTTATAGAGTTCTTGCTCTCAGCTGGAAGTGTTTGTGTCGGACGTTGTTATTAACGGTGGGGTTTCTGGTCTGTTTTAGGTGACGGGCAGAATGCAGACGTGCAGCCACAGCGAGCATGTGCTGCAGCAACTCTGCTCCCAACTGGAGTACGGCTTCCTGTGCGACTGCTCCATTGCCGTGGGCGACGTCCACTTTCGGGCCCACCGGGTGGTGCTGGCGGCCTGCAGCTCGTACTTCCACAGACTCTTTGTCAACCAGCCGGAGGAGGCCTCACAGGTGGTGCTGAGCTCGCAGGCCGTCAGCCCTGACCACTTCGACCTAATCCTGCAGCTGATGTACACCGGCCGCCTGGACTCTTCGCCTTCCGACCCGGAGCGGTTCAGGGCCTCGCTCAGCTTCCTGAAACTTTACAATGCGGCTTTGTTTCCCGCCCCGGCGGCCGAGGCAGCGCCGAGGGAGAGGCAGAGCGAGGAGGGGGCTCCCCTCGCCTCCAGCGATAGCGACCCGCTCGTCCTTGGTGCCGGGCTGGACAAGGACCAATGTACGCCCGCCGCACCGCCGGTCAAGCAAAATGACCAGGCCCCGATATCCATCAAAGCCGAGACCCCGGAGGTTACGCAGGAATTACAAAAGCTACTGTGCCGCCACTGCGACTTGGCATTCGAGGAGCAGCAGGGCCTGAGTGAGCACCTTCAGAGCCACGCGGAGAAGCCGTGTCACTGCCCGCACTGTGGCCTGGCCTTTGACTGCACCCAACGGCTGCTGGAGCACGTCACCAGCTGCCTGCCCCCCAGGGAAGTGGAGGAAGACCCGAAGGCGGTGGAGGGTTGGAGCGTCGCCCCCGAGGTGAAGCGGGAAGCAGAGCTGGCCGAGAGGCCGGGGGGAGACAGCTGCTCCGAGAGCCAGGAGGCAGCAGGCAAGGACGCGGGGCCTCCTGGCCTGAAGTGGCCGAAGGTGGAAGACCCCGAGGAGGAGGAGCAGGCGCCCCTGGTTCTGGAACTCAGCGGCGTCACCGTGGTGAGAGTTGGCGGGGAGGAAGCGGGGGCCGCCTTGCCGCCCCCTCTCTTTGAGCAGGCCGAGGATTACGAGCTGGAGGAGGGCGAAGTGAGGTTCCCGGGCGATGACGACCTGGTGCTGGAGAACGCCCGGGAAGGCGGCTTCTTCAGCAGCTCCGACAGCAGCCTGGACGGCGACAGTGAGCTTTCGGAGCAGACCGAGCTGAGCGAAGACGAGGACACGCCGGGCAGCGAGGGGCCCAGGGCACCACCAATGGCGTCCGCCGCCAGAGGCTTTCCTGACCACCACACCTGCAGTATCGTTGGCACGGAGGAGCGCAAGGTGTTGCGGCGGCGGGGGAAAGGGTGGCGCTGCCAGGCATGTGATGGCTGCCACCCCTCGGAGGATCAACCGATGAGCCAGCTGGGGGCGAGAAAGGCCGGTGGGAAGAAAAATGGCATAGCCACCCGCTCCTCTTCACGGCGCTGTGTACCAGAGTATCGTGGGTGCCATGGCAGCGGTCAGCAGCACAAGCGCCAGGACCCAGGTTTAGAAAGGATACAGTCTGTGGAGTGCCGGCTGGCCAAAGGGTCCAAGGCGCCAGCCAGCAGCAAGAAGGGGTCAGAAGGGGCGCCGGGCAAACCCGTCCGGGCGTCTCACTGCAAAAAGGGCGGCAAGGCTTCAGAGGGGAAGCAGCAACGCCATCTCGGCAAAACAGCGGCCGGCTCGAGGAAACAAAAACGATTGCGCAAACACTCCTGCGAGGTTTGTGGGAAAGGCTTCCTCAAGCGAGGCCACTTGACTCAACACTTGGCCGCCCACGGCAAGGAGAGGCGGTTCTTCTGCCAGGTGTGTGGGCAGGGGTACCCGCGGGAGCGCGAGCTGCGGCTCCACGTGGCCACGCACACCGGCACCGCCCGCTACGAGTGCCAGCTCTGCGGCCTGGGGAACGAGCGGAAACACAGGCACCTCCGCCACATGACCTGCCACCTGACCCAGGGCCAGGCTCTGTGCCAGGTCTGCTTCGAGATTGTCCTCAGTGCGGCCGACCTGGAGCAACACCTCGAAAGCCACTTCTACCCCTGTGGGACGTGCGGTGAGAAGTTCAAGCTGAAGAAGGACATGGTGACGCATGGTACCAGCTGCTGGGTAAAGAGGTTGTTGGATTCTGAACTGGACACGTCTTCGGGTCATCCAAACAAATAAGCCATCGTTGTAATACAGAATCTCCCACTGCATTGTTGGCTTATTGAGTGAGCTGTACGAAACAGGAAGATTTTAGGTTTGACTTCTTGCCCTGTTGGTGAGTTAGCCTCTCTTGAACAGGTAGAGGGATGGGGTAGGATTGGCTATGACTGATTACAGTATCCCTGCTTCCATGGGTTGGGGGGGGGGGGAGGGGGGTTGAGATCATCCCGGGATTTGCATTTTCCATCCCTGTGAACCTCTTCAGGGACAAGGAAGCGGATTGCACCTGGATCGCAGAGCGATGAGACACTCTTATGTGGAAGCGAAGGGCTTTCGGACAGAGGGCATACCCACGTGGAGCTGGAGTGTGGGCAGTTGGCTGGGGAACTGCCCCATGCCGTGTCTGCGTGCCCTTCCCCGCCACCTGCTGCTACACTCGTACTGTGGCTCTCCTCTCCTTGCCGCATATCATCGTGCTGGTCCTCCCATCCAACTCCTTGGCTCCCGTTTGTGTTTTTAAATCCCGGTTGATTACAAGTGCATCTTCGGGGCGCAAGTCACCACAGGGGGCACGAGGTGGGTGATTGGTAAATTTAAAGAGACGGGGCTGAACTAGGGCAGGATTGAATTCGGATGACTGTCCTTCCCCAGAAAGAAATCTTCCAACCCCTTACCCGTTCATACAAACTGCCCTACTGTTGACACTATAGGGAAGTGGGGGAAATCAGCCAGGGACCCGTGCGGAGCCTGTATGCCAATGAGGAGCCAGTGGCATCTGTGGAGGAGGTGGGGGCATAGGGAGACACACACTGGCACAGTTGGTGATCTTTGCCCGATGTCGGTATCTGCTCAGTTGTACGACACGTGGGTCTAATTCACGGGCAGAGATGTGAAAACACAACTTGAGTTTTTGTTTTTTAAACAGAACATTCATTTGTAGATTTGAGTTTTTTTTAAACATTACTTGTTGATTTAAGGGCCTTATGTTTGAATTAAAAGAAAAAACTATTCATGATGATGTCTTTTCTTTTGGGTTTTTATGTTTTGAGCGGAAATATTTTAAAAATAAATTTAGAGTACCCAATTCATTTTTCCAATTAAGGGGCAATTTAACGTGGCCAATCCACCTACTCTGCACATCTTTGGGTTGTGGGTGGGGGCGAAACCCACGCAAACACGGGGAGAATGTGCAAACTCCACACGGACGGTGACCCAGAGCCGGGATCGAACCCGGGACCTCAGCGCCTCGAGACTGCAGTGCTAACCCACTGCACCACCGTGCTGCCTCGAGCGGAAATGTTGAAGCCTTCAGCTGCGATCTGGCCTGCAGACTTGCTCAAGCTTGACCTTTCCAACCACAGTAACGCCCAGTTGCTTAGCCCTCCCTGTCGGTTCAGTAATACAACCTCAATCGGTCTCCCCCACATGGGGCTCATTACCCCTTGCACTGTCACGACGGCACCTGCTCAGTTAGAACCCACCATTACCAGCTATAGCTTGACTGACAATGCAGCTTCCTCCTACTGTTGCACGTCTTGTCCCAGCCCTGTTAGTGAATATATCTCAACCGATGTTATTCCATCTCCCTCATACTTAGTAGGGTGGCACAGTGGTTAGCACTGCCGCCTCACAGCTCCAGGGACCCAGGTTCGATTCCAGCCTCGGTTTACTGTCTGTGTGAAGTTTGCACTTTCTCCCCGTGTCTGCGTGGGTTTCCTCCGGGTGCTCCGGTTTCTTCCCACGGTCCAAAGATGTGCGGGTTAGGTGGATTGGCCGTGATAAATTGCCTTAGTGTCCAAAAGATTAGACTGGGTTATGGGGATGGCTAAAGTAGGGGGTGCTCTTTCCAAGGGCCAGTGCAGACTCAATGGGCCGAATAGCCACATTCTGCGCTGTGGGGATTTTATGATAACCTCTCCCCCTAACGTCCTGTTTTACAGATTTGTATCCGTACCATCATTAATCCAGCTTCCAGGGTAAGAGGGGAGATGAGAGTTACTGCCCTCGACATCAAGGCAGCATTTGACCGAGTGTGGCATCAAGGAGCCCTAAACAAAACTAGAATCGCTGGGAAGATGATTGGGGTTGTTGAAGGTCAATCATCTCAGCTCCAATCCACCTAACCTGCACATCTTTGGATTGTGGGGGTGAGACCCACGCAGAACGTTCAAACTTCACATTGACAGTGACCCGGGGCCGGGATCGAACCTGGGACCTCGGCGCCGTGAGGCAGCAGGGCTAACCCCACTGTCTGCACCCCCTGGGGATGTTTGCTGATGACTGCACAATGTTCAGCACCATTAGGGGCCGCACGGTAGCATGGTGGTTAGCATAAATGCTTCACAGCTCCAGGGTCCCAGGTTCGATTCCCGGCTGGGTCACTGTCTGTGCGGAGTCTGCACGTCCTCCCCGTGTGTGCGTGGGTTTCCTCCGGGTGCTCCGGTTTCCTCCCACAGTCCAAAGATGTGCGGGTTAGGTGGATTGGCCATGCTAAATTGTCCGTAGTGTCCTAAAAAGTAAGGTGGGGGGGTTTTGTTGGGTTACGGGTATAGGGTGGATACATGGGTTTGAGTAGGGTGATCATTGCTCGGCACAACATCGAGGGCCGAAGGGCCTGTTCTGTGCTGTTCTATGTTCTATTCACAACTCTTCAGGTACTGAAGCAGTCCATGTCCAAATGCAGCAAAGCCCGGGACAATATCCAGGCTTAGGCTGTCAAGTGGCAAAATAACATTTGTGCCGCACAAGTGTCAGGCGATGACCATCTCCAATAAGAGACCATCTAAACATGGCCCCTTGACATTCAATGGCATTACCATCACTGAATCCCCCACTATCAACATCCTGGGGGTTACCATTAAATTGGTAATGTTTATTGTCACAAGTAGGCTTACATTAACACTGCAATGAAATTACTGTGAAAAGCCCCTAGTTGCCATATTCCGTCGCCTGTTCGGGTACACTGAGGGGGAATTCAGAATGTCCAATTCACCTAACAAGCACGTGTTTCAGGACTTGTGGGAGGAAACCGGAGGGAACCCACGCAGACAGGGGGAGAACGTGCAGGCTCCGCACAGACTGTGACCCAAAATGGGAATTGAACCCGAAACCCTGGAGCTGTCAAGCAACAGTGCTAACTACTGTGCTACCGTGCCGTCCAATTGACCAGAAATGGAACTGGACCAGCCATATAAATACTGTGGCTACAGGAGCAGGTCAGAGGCTGGGAATCCTGCGGCGAGCAATTTGCCACCTGACTCCCCAAAGCCTGTCCATCTACAAGTCAGAATACAGTCCACTTGCGATGGCTGAGTGAATCTCCAACACTTGACACCATCCAGGACAAAGCAACCCCGCTTGATTGGCACCTCGTCAACCACCTTAACCATTCACTCCCTCCACCACTGATGCACAGTAGCAGCCGTGTGTCCTGTTGGAACTCCCAAGGCCCCTTTCAAACCCTCAACCGTGACCACCTAGACGACAAGGGCAGCAGACACAGGGGGAAAACACCATCATTTGGAGGTTCCCCATGGTCAACACAGTAGCACAGTGGTTAGCACAGTTGCTTAACAGCTCCAGGGTCTCTGGTTCGATTCCCGGCTTGAGTTACTGTCTCTGCGGAGTCTGCACGTTCTCCCTGTGTCTGCGTGGGTTTCCTCCGGGTGCTCCGGTTTCCTCCCACAGTCCAAAGATGTGCAGGTTAGGTGGATTGGCCATGCTAAGTTGCCCTTAGTGTTCAAAAGATTAGGTGGGGTTACGGGGATAGGGTGGAGGTGTGGCCTCAGGTAGGGTGCTCTTTCCAAGGGCTGGTGCAGACTCGATGGGCCGAATGGCCTCCACCTGCACTGTAAATTCTGTGATTCTAAGTCACTCACCATCCTGACTTGGAAATATATCGGCTGTTCCTTCACTGTCCCTGGGACAAAATCCTGGTACTCTCTCCCTAACAGCACTGTGGGTGTACCTACACAACAGGGACTGCAGCGGCTCAAGAAAGCGGCTCACCACCACCTTCTCAAGGGGCAATGCGGGATGAGCGCTAAATGCTGGCCTAGCCAGCGTTGTCCACATTGCATTAACGAACAAAGATAAACTCTAGTCTCAACACCAATTCCCACAGCCCGTGAACAAGGTTTTAAAATAGGAAAGCACACAGGAGGCCATTCAGCCCCTCGAACCTGCTTCACCGTTCAATAAGATCATGGCTGATCCAAGTGTGGCTTCAACACCACTTCCTGCCGGTCCATATAACCCCCGACTCCCCTGTCAATCACGAATCTATCTAACTCGGCCTTGAATATATTCAGGTGACCCAGCCCCCCTCCCCCCCCCCACTGCTCTCAGAGAGAATTCTAAAGATTAACGACCTTCCGAGAGGAAATTCCTCCTCGGCTCCGTCTGAAATGGGAAATCCTTTATTTTTAAACGGTGCCATCCTCGCAGGACAGCACCCCGTCGAGCCCCCGCCTCGCAATCCTATAGGTTTCAATGAGGTCACTCTCAATTCTTCTGAACGGCAATGAGAGGCGGCTCAACTTCTCCTCCCGAGACAAACCCCTTCACCCCAGGCGTCAGCCTTCTCGGAATGTTACAGTTAGATCTCGACTGATCCGCATGTTGACTCTTATTATCCCAACTTGGTCTCACGATATTTGGCTTGAGGGAATGGAGGCAAGCTACTGAACGTAATCGAAGGTGTCTTGTCAGGATTAACAGCACAGCAATTCCAATTCACACTCCCACTGCGAGTTTTATTCTTCTGCAAAGAAAACATTATAAATTTGATGGGGGTGGGGGCTTCAGTGTACAAAAGGATTACATCTGGGCAGATTCAGCAGTCTGTGAGGAGGAACATAGATATTTGGGGAACAAAGACAGCGAGGTGGAGAAGCTGCACTGTGATTGCGGAGTTTGTCTGGGTGTGACGTCACACAAGTATTGCAAATGAGAAAATATACATTCAGACCAAAAGCCCCAAAGTGTTGGATGAGGGTAAGAAACAGCCTGTCAAAGTATACAGCGAAAATGCTGCCCATACTGCCCCATGTACCTCAGGTCACATGGTTTAATATTTTTCAACGGGTAAAGTCCTTGTGTGTTACAGTCAACCATTAATGTTTATCTTTTTTCTTCTTTTTCTTCTTGTGACCCACCTCCCAGGGCACAGTCTGTGGGATCTCGGCCTCTTTGTGTTTTCTCCTTTTCTTCTCCCGCTTTCTGTGTCCGAGCTCCACCGATCCGGTGTCTGAGTGTTCGAAGGCAGCTTCTTCCTGCTCTGGCTCGTGCCCGCTGACCGCCACCGTATTCGCCCCCTTCCTCCTCTTGGCCAGGGGCTCCCCCTGGTCACCGAGCTCCGGCGCCACGGCCGAGTCGCCGCGGCGTTTCCGTGGCAGCCGCCAGGGCACGGCCGCGCCGAAAGGCTGGAACCTCAGCTTCAAGCCCGGCGGGATGCTGGGCGCCGGGCTGACGGGGATGGAGCGCAGCCCCTCGCTCCCGGACGGATCCTCCCAGCTCTCTCCGATGGTGATGCACCCGGCAAACGGTGGACAGCTCTCGCCGTGGCCTTCCTTCTCCAGGGGGAGGACCAGACTGACCCCTTCTGCTCCGCCGGACGTGCCAAACACGTTGTACAGTTTGTCCCTGTATGTCTTTGACTTGAGTGTCTGAAAACCGACCAACGGGATCTTCCTTCCGGAGAAACTGAAATAGAAAATTAGTAAAAACGTATCGAGCTGTTAGGTCCAAGTGCAAATAAAAGTCTCTCTGTTTGCATACCATCAGGTAACAATATTGTACCTAGAAACCACCTCAAGTGGATCAGCACATTCCAAAATGTATATGTCAACAACGTACTTTTTCAAGCAGTCACTGTTGATATGTAGGAAGTGTGGCAGGCGATTTGCACACAGCAAGATCCCACAAATAACTTGATAAAGACCAGATCATTTTAAAAAAAATAACTGTGTTTGCAGGATAAATATCAACCAGGACAGTGGGGAGAATGCACTGCTCTTTGAGCTTGTCACACGCTCTTTCACCTTAAGAAGTCTTACAACACCAGGTTAAAGTCCAACAGGTTTGTTTCAAACACGAGCTTTCGGAGCACGGCTCCTTCTTCAGGAGCTCCTTCCTCCTTCTGAAGAAGGAGCCGTGCTCCGAAAGCTCGTGTTTGAAACAAACCTGTTGGACTTTAACCTGGTGTTGTAAGACTTCTTACTGTGCTCACCCCAGTCCAACGCCGGCATCTCCACATCATGGCTCTTTCACCTTGACCTTGGTTTAACAATTTGAAATGTTCATTCACAGGATGTGACCGTCGCTGGCTCGACCAGCATTTTCCCCCATCCCTAACTGTCCCTCAAGAAGGTGGTGCGGAAACTACCACTGCAGGCCGTGTGGCGTACACACACCCACAGTGCTGTTAGGCAGGGCGTTACAGGATTTTGACCCAGCGACAGTGAAAGAACGGTCGATATATTTCCAAGTCAGGATGGTGAGTGACTTGGAGGAGAACCTCCAGATGGTGGTGGCCCCAGTTACCTGCTGCTCTCCTTCCAGATGGCAGCGGTCATGGATTTGTCTCACGAGCACTGGTGAGTTCCCTGTATCCGAAAGTCAATGTTGGGAGCACTGCCTCCATATTTCACCGGACCCATTCCCTTCCCGAGTTAGGGATGGGGGGGGGGGGGGGGGGTGCAGTGCAACCCGCTGACCAACACTCACAGCTGAGTTGTTTCCCCAAGAGCTTTGCATTGTATTTAACAATGAAACTTACACGTTTACAGATGATATCAGTTTCCGCGCATTTCCTCAATCGCCCAGGACACTCACCCGTGGGGATCGAAGTCCGCGGGGGCCTTGATGAGCCAGAGCTCGGTGGAAGGATCGTTCACCTTCTCTGGCGTGAGAGAGCACAATGGCGCACGTGGGCACGGGAGAAATTCCGAAGGGCATTCGAATTTGGTCATCTTACCGGATCCTGAAAATTGAAAAAAAAAAGACAGACTCAGTAGATTGACAAGAACCACCCCTCCAGAAAATACAGGCAATACCAGGAGAAGCCTTGGAATTGAGGGGGGGCAAGGGACACAAAAGAGGACATTTCTCATCCTATCAATCAATCAATCCCCCCTCCACTGAGGATTTCAGTCCAGCTCTGACCATCTCAGAGGTGAAGGTTTTGGGCTGCCCCCTTGCCAATCCCACGGGGGAGGGGTGAGTGTTTTGGTCCATGCCCTCCAACTGCTCCAAGAGGAGTGAAGTTGTTGGTCCATCCCCTTTAACCGTCCCTCACGGGGGAGGCTGGGGGTGTGCGGGTTGGTCTGTTCCCTGTAACGGTCTCCAAACAAGAGGGCAAGGGGTTTGGTCCGTCCTCGATAACCACCCCCATGTTTTGGAGGGGGGGGGGGCGGCTTTGGACCATCCCCATTAACTATTACCAAGGGAGTGAGTGGGGGAGGGGGGATTGGTCTGTCCCCATTCCCCAAGAGAGTTGTGGCAGGAGGGTATGGCCCATCCCGTTTAACTATCCCCACAAGGGAATGGAGGGGACTGGGTCCGGTCCTTTTAACCATCACCCAAAAGAGGGGCGTATTGGTCCGTCCCTTTTAACAGCCCCCCAGGTGAGGGGGGGTATTGGTCCGTCCCCTTTAACCGTCCCCACGTGAGGGGGTTATTGGTCCGTCCCCATTAACCATCCCCAAGTGAGGGGGGTATTGGTCCGTCCCCATTAACCATCCCCAAGTGAGGGGGGTATTGGTCCGTCCCCATTAACCATCCCCAAGTGAGGGGGGTATTGGTGCGTCCCCATTAACCGTCCCCAAGTGAGGGGGTTATTGGTCCGTCCCCTTTAACCGTCCCCAAGTGAGGGGGGTATTGGTCCGTCCCCAAGTGAGGGGGGTATTGGTCCGTCCCCTTTAACCGTCCCCAAGTGAGGGGGTATTGGTCCGTCCCCATTAACCATCCCCAAGTGAGGGGGGTATTGGTCCGTCTCCTTTAACTGCCCCAAGTGAGGGGGGTATTGGTCCGTCTCCTTTAACTGCCCCAAGTGAGGGGGGTATTGGTCCGTCCCCATTAACCATCCCCAAGTGAGGGGGGTATTGGTCCGTCCCCATTAACCATCCCCAAGTGAGGGGGGTATTGGTCCGTCCCCTTTAACCGTCCCCAAGTGAGGGGGGTATTGGTCCGTCCCCCCACCCCCCGGGCGCTCGGATTCCTCACCCGCCGCCGCCGCCATGGCCGCGGCCCGTCTCCCTCGGGGGGGGGGGGGGCACGTGGGGCCTGGACCGCACCATGGCTGTACCGGGGGTGGGGGAGGCGGGAATCCCCCCGCGCTCTACCCTCCGAATGGGACAGTCCGGACCGCACCATGGCTGTCCCCGGGGCGGGGGTATACGGAAATCCCCCCCGCGCTCTCCGCTCCGAATGGGACCGTCCGCCTCCCTCGCACCATTAGCTCCCCCCTTAATAATCGGAATGGGACGTCCTGCGGCCCGCTCTTCAAGCCGAGTGCTGGGTCAGTCCACTCGGACCGGAGGGGGGAGGCTGTCAATATCCACATTGCTATCTTTTCAGGGACAATATTCGCTAAGGATGAGGTGGCGGAGGGTTATATTTTTAATATAATCGATTAAAAGTCACCTGGGTTTCTTTTCGCGCTTAAATTCTATCTTTGAATGCACTTCGCGGCCAGTACGGGTCCTTAAAGGGATGGTGCACCCTCCCCATGTCTGCCGACGGAAATTCCAGCCCAGGCTGTTTGCGACAGGGGGCGCTGTGCGCCAGGACTGGAAGCAAAGTTCAAAACTCTCAAACTTTCCTTCAAACTTTTTCTTTCCTTTGACCCAGAGGCAGTTTGTGGCTGGGCTGATGGAATGGGGCGGCGTGTTGGCACTGCCGCCTCACGGCACCAGGGATCCGGGTTCCATTCCGCCCTCGGGCAACTTGTCTGTGTGGAGTTTGCACGCCCTCCCCCCCTGTCTACGCCGACTTCCCCCAAAGGCGCGCGGGTCGGGTGGATGAGCCGCGGGTGCTGAGTTGCCCCCTTGCGTCCAAAAGAAGTTAGGCGGGTGGGGTGCTCTTTCAGAGGGTCAGTGCAGACTCGACGGGCCGAGTGGCCTCCTTCTGCACCCTAGTGGTTCCATGCAAAGGATTCCGCGCGCCGCGTTAATCTTCCTCACCATTGTCCCCCCCACCCTACCTAAAAATTGGAATGGGAAGTCCCGTGGCCCGTTCAAGCCGAGTGGTGGGTCAGTCCACTCAGAATGGAGGGGGAAGAGTGTCAATATCGACATTGCTCTCTTTTCATTGTACAGGGATGTGCAGGTTAGGTGTGGTTGTGGGGATAGGGCGGGGGAGTGGGGCTTGGTAGAGCTCTCAGAGTGTCGATGCAGACTCGTTGGGCTGAATGGCCTGCTTCTGCACTGTCAGGATTCTATGGCAGAAAGGGAGAGAAAGACAGATTTAGGGCGGGAATTCAGGAGTTCAGGAGGCTGAAGGCACCGTGGTAGAGAAATGGGGTTGCCCTAGCGGCCAGAGTTGCAAGAGCACAGATACCTCAGAGGAAGGTTATGGGGGGGGGGGGGGGGGCGGGGGGGGGGGGGGGGGGGGGCGGGGGGGGGGGCGGAATTTGAAAACAAGGATGAAAATATTAAATTTGTGGTGCATTTCCCCATTACCATTCATAGAAATTACAGTGCTGAAGAAGGCCATTCGGCCCATCAAGTCTAGACCGGCTCTTGAAAGAGCACCCTACTCCACCCTCCACCCTATCCCCATAACCCAGTAACCCTACCGAACGGTTGGACACTAAAGGCCTAATTAAGGACAGAGGTGCTGGACATGTGGGATTGGGGAGGAGGACTTGAGGCAGTGGGTTCGCGAACCCACTGAACCCTCGTGAGCTCTGGGTTCAAATCCCATCCCAGGACTTGATGGTCAAGGAAGGCGAGTTCGTAAAGCTGCCAAAAGCTGATTATCAACCTGCAAAATCCTTCCAACTCACGCCAATGGCTGGCAGTCAGAGCGGGAGCGGTTCCTGGCCAGCCATGTAGCGGAAAGAATGCTGGAGCCTCCACTGTCACTCTCCACAGCCCCGAACTCCCAGGCTACAATGAACAGGTAAATTTGCAACTCCCTGGGGGAGGCTGGACGGCAAGGGGTGGGTAAGATTGGTGCCGACAGCACGTTGTTCAATCGCTGTTCTGGCTGGGATGGGTATGGGACCTGCTTCCTTGTCCCACTTCTGGCGGTTGTCGTGGTGATGTGGGTCCGACCTACCTTTTGGACAGAGAACTGCGGAAGAATATGGTCCAGCGGGAACGGGCCTGGAGGCAAGGGATGGAGCTAAGTGGAAGAAACCGAATTATTGGAACTCTTTGCCGCAGAAGGCTGTGGAGGCCAAATCACTGAGTGTCTTTAAGGCCGAGATAGGTAGGTTCTTGATTAATAATGGGATCAGGGGTTATGGGGAGAAGGCAGGAGAATGAGGATGAGAAAATATCAGCCATGATCGAATGGTGGAACAGACTTGATGGGCTGAATGGCCTAATTCTGCTCCTGCGTCTTATGGCCTTATGGGAAGGGGGCTGGTGCACCAAAACTGCAATAATGCGACCCTTTTCATTCAATGCAGGAATGCTGTCCTCTTATCAATGCCAGTCCAGGCAAAAAAAGCCACAGTCTCGTAGCTCGATCAAACAGGCGCTGTCTGGCACATCCCCACACAGGGTGAAGTGGAGATTAATTTTCACACCATCTACAATACATGTGTCACCGTGGAACCCGTCATTGAACACCAAGCAGGCCGCTCCCATTCACAGTAAGAGAGAGCCGAACAAGAAGATTCCGACAGCACCAAGCGCCACTCAAAGTCCAATAGACTTTGCATCAGGAGATATGGGCGTTGCTGGGTAGGGCCCAGCATTTGTTGTCCATCCCTAATTGCCCCTTGAACCGAGTGTCTCGCTCGGCCATTCCAGAGGGGGCAGTTTAAGAGCCAACCCCATCGCCGTGGGGTCTGGAGTCACGTGTAGGCCAGGCCGGGTAAGGACGGCAGGTTTCCTTCCCTAAAGGGGGGACATTAGTGAACCAGATGGGTTTTTAACAACAATCGAGGGTAGATTCATGTGCACCATTCATTTCAAGTCCAGATTTTATTAATTCATTGAATTTAAATTCCACCAGCTGCCGAGGTGGAATTTGAACCCATGTCTCTCTCTCTCCCCCCTCGCCCTCCCAAGACTGTTAGCCTGGAGCCCTCTGGGTTACTAGTCCAGCGATGTTATCACTACACCACCTGGTTTGCAATTTCACTGGAGTATCCAGATGTTCCCCAGCACTGGGAATGTCAGGGGCCTGCGTGAAGGGATCAAACTGACAACAGGCCCATCAGCAAAGAAAACAGCTCCATCCAGACGCGCAGCAGTGGAGGCCGGGGCATTGAATACATTCTCGGCCCGGTTAGACAGGAAAGCGGATGAATCGAAATTTGGAATTGTGTGTAAGGAGGGCGGTGGAGATCTTCAAAAGGACGGAGACAAGTTGTTGGAGGGCAGACAGTCTGGATAAATGTGAGGCGATGCACTTGGGCAGGACAAACAGGGTAAGGGGATTACCTGAGAAACAGCAGGATCCCGGGAAGCACCGAGGATCAGAGGGATCTTGGTGTGCATGTACACCGGCCTCTTTAACTGAGCAGGTGGAAACAGAGGTTAAGAAGGCATATGGTGTGGGGGGAGGGGGGGGGGGGGAGGGGGGAGGGAGAGGGGGGGAGGGGGGGGAGGCAGGGAGACGTTAACAAACTTGGCATCCACAGGAACAGAGAGAAAGGAGAAGACAAGCGGAAGACAGGAGGGGGGCGGCTGAAGCGGAAGTGAGCACGAGACGACAACGGCAGCAAAATCCGTCCGGGAGAAGCAAGGGGCACCAGACCCACTCGGAGAAGCAAGGGGCACCAGACCCACTCGGAGAAGCAAGGGGCACCAGACCCACTCGGAGAAGCAAGGGGCACCAGACCCACTCGGAGAAGCAAGGGGCACCAGACCCACTCGGAGAAGCAAGGGGCACCAGACCCACTCGGAGAAGCAAGGGGCACCAGACCCACTCGGAGAAGCAAGGGGCACCAGACCCACTCGAGGATTGCTCACCGGAATTGTCTATCCGGCACCCAATTGTATATATGCCCCCTCCCCCCCCCCCCCCCTCTCCCCCCACAAACAGATGCCTACTGATGCGTGTAAATAATTTTGCGAAGTGTACAGAGTTTCTGCGGCTGGGCGGGTGCATCATACCCCACCAGTTACATTATTTGATTTTGTACTTCTCTCGTGTTGTTACTGTTTTATTTTATTTTCTCCTCTCCCTTTGTGATTTGTGTGTGTGCCGTTCTCTTCTATATATATATATATATATATCATATCCTGTGTACATAACAGCAAATATACTTTCTTCAAAAATGCAATAAAAAACATTTATTAAAAAAAAAAGAAGGCCCTCACTTGGCCTTTATTCGCAGAGTTATAGAGTTTGAGAGCAGGGAGGTTAAGCTGGAACTGTATAAAACATTGGTTAGGCCACTGCTGGTTTAGCACACTGGGCTAAATCGCTGGCTTTGAAAGCAGGCAGGCCAGCAGCACGGTTCGATTCCCGTACCAGCCTCCCCGAACAGGCGCCGGAATGTGGCGACTAGGGGCTTTTCACAGTAACTTCATTGAAGCCTACTCGTGACAATAAGCGATTTTCATTTCATTTTCATTTTTCATCTGGGAAATCAGTCGTGTTGTTTGGCCGGCCATTGAGAAATTTGAAAGTGTGATAAAGTTCAGAAGACATTTGGATTATTTGCTTTTCTGCTGCAGGCCCATTTCTGCCCTTCTCACCCTCATTTCCATAATAATACAAATGACAGATTATTATTTTAATGTCTACTTTTCTTTTACTGACAGGAGTCTTGTCTGAGCCCATCACGCACCAGCTGAGCCTTTCAGTGCTCCATTCTACCATTCAAACATGTACCAAATGTTTCAAACATGTTTCAAACATGTATCAAATGTTTCAAACATGTTTCAAACATGTACCAAATGTTTCTCAGATGTACCAAACACGTTTCAAACATGTACCAAATGTTTCTAAGATGCATCAAACATGTTGAGGGATGTGACAGCACTGGGAAAGGGTGCAGAGGAGATTCACCAGGATGTTGCCTGGGCTGCAGAGTTTCGGCTATGAAGAGAGATTGGATAGACTGGGATTGTTTTCCTTGGAGCAGAGGAGACTGGGGCTGGGGTGGGGGGGGGGGGGGGGGGGGGCATGATTTTTTAAAAATTCACTCATGGGATGTGGCTGGGCCGACATTTATTGCCCATCCCTGAGGACAGTTAAGAGTCGACCACATCGCTGTGGGGTCTGGGGGTCACATGTAGGCCAGGCCGGCTAAGGACGGCAGATTTCCTTCCCTAAAGGGGGACATTAGTGAACCAGATGGGTTTTTACGACAATGCTTTCATGGTCACCGTTAGACTTTTAATTCCAGACTTTAAAAAAAAAATTGAATTAAAATTTCACCATCTGCCACATGGGATTTGAACCAGCGTCCCCAGACTCAAGGTCCCTGGTTTACTAGTTAAGCGTCAATACCACTACACCACTGCTTCCCCTCATGATTGAGATGTATAAAATGATGAGGGGCATCAGGAAGAAACGTTTCCCTTTGCCAGAGGGATCAATGACCAGGGGGCAGAGATTCAAGGTAAGGGGCAGGAGGTTGAGAGGGGAGGTGTGAAGGGTTCAATAAAGGATCCACCACATTGGGCTTTATTAATCGGGGCATTGAGTACAAGAGTGAGGAGGTTACGTCGAACCTGTCACAGACACTCCCAGCTGGAGTATCACATCCAGTCCTGGAAGAACGTGAGGGCTTTGGAGAGAGTGCGGAAAAGATTCACGCAAACGTTCCTTGGAATGGATGAGGAGCTTCAGTGAGGTGGATAGATTGGAGAAGTTGGGACTGTCTCCTTGGAGAAGAGAAGGTTGAGAGGAGACTGACTGGGTGTACAGAATTATTGGGCAGCACGGTAGCATTGTGGATAGCACAATTGCTTCACGGGTCCCAGGTTCGATTCCGGCTTGGGTCACTGTCTGTGCGGAGTCTGCACGTTCTCCCCGTGTGTGCGTGGGTTTCCTCCGGGTGCTCCGGTTTCCTCCCACAGTCCAAAGATGTGCAGGTTAGGTGGATTAGCCAGGGTAAATTGCCCCTTAGTGTCCAAAATTGCCCTTAGTGTTGGACGGGGTTACTGGGTTATGGGGATAGGGTGGAGGTGTTGACCTTGGGTAGGGTGCTCTTTCCAGGAGCCGGTGCAGACTCGATGGGCCGAATGGCCTCCTTCTGCACTGTAAATTCTATGATGAATTATGAGGGGGGAAGAGAGACAGTGGACAGGATAAAAAAGTTCCCTTGGCAGAGAATTCTAGAAGCTAAGTGGCAGAGGGGACGTGAGGAAGAAACTTTTTTTACGCAGAGGGCAGTGGGAGTCTGGGATTCGCTGCCCGAGGTGGTGGTGGAGGCAGAGACCCTAAACCCTTTTAAAAAGTACCTGGATCTGCGCCGTAAGTGCGGTAAGCCACAGGGCTGTGGGCCGGGTGCAGGGAAGTGCGATTAGAAAGGGCACCCGCGTGTCCGCGGGCTGGTGTGGACAAGATGGGCCGAAAGGCCTCCTTCTGCGCCGTAACGAATCTGCGATTAAGGCCACAATCAGATCGCGGCCAAGATCTTACTGAGTAGGGTTGTAGGCTCGAGGGGCCGAACGGCCCAACCCCAGCGTCCTTAAACTGTTGAATATGGATCTCGATTGTGCGACTCTCCTTCGGGGGAGGCCCTGAAGGTTTTCGAAAGCCTCTTCAGGATGGGTTGCTGTTGAGATGATTCCCCTTTAAGGAGGCCCTCATAACAGTGTGTTTGTTTTATTCTCCAGACTTTACCCGTTCGAGGAGTGAACTATAATCTTGGCTTTGCCGTTGGAATGTTCTGTGGTATTGGCGCCGGTGAGAATGCCCGATTGGGATTTTTCTTGCTCGTCCAGCTGTGGGGATGAGGCCCCGTCCTCTCCGTGAGCTGAGGCCCCCCCCCCCCCCCCCAGTGTCACAGGCCACAAACATTGAGCCAAATTAAGGATGAACCAATTGATCTGAAATCTTGGCCCAGCGGAGCGGAATCTCTCTCAGTCCTTCGAGGGGAATCGCATCGACCGCAATTCCAGTTCACAGGACGCACGGAATTCTTACAGAACACGAGGAGGCCGTTCCTGTCTCCTCCGGCCCCCCAAATGAGCAGCTCGCCTCACCTCGTTTCCCCCCCCCCCCGCCTTCTCTCCACAAGCCCGCACATTTTCTGATAATATCCTCGCTCCCTCGCGAAGGCCTCGCTCGAACTTGCCGCCACCACGTTCTCAGGCAGCGCATTCCCGATCCTAACCACTCGCGAATCGCGTACCACTTCCCGTAGCAGCCTCCCCGAACAGGTGCCGGAATGTGGCGACTAGGGGCTTTTCACAGTCACTTCATTTGAAGCCGACTTGTGACAATAAGCGATTCCCATTTCATTTCATTTTGGCTACGCGAAAAAAACCTCTCCTCATATCTCCATTGCTTCGTCGGATTCCGACAGGGCAGAAGGGGGCCATTCGGCCCATCGAGTCTGCACCGGCCCTCTGAAAGAGCATTCCGCTCCACCGCCCTATTCCAATTCAGCTCACCGGCACGTCTTTGGACTGTGGGAGGAAACCCACGCAGACACGGGGAGGATGTGCAGACTCCGCACAGACAGTGACCCAAGGCCGGAATCGAACCTGGGACCCTGGTGCTGTGAGGCTGTAGTGCTAACCGCTGTGCCACCCCATGCTGCCCTTTCTTTTGCCATTGACCTTAAACCTGTGCCCCTCGCATTAACGGTCCTGCCACCAAACGGGGGACCGTTTCTCCCTATTGACTCTGCCCAGACCCCCCCTCGTGACTTTGAACACCCCCACTGAATCTCCTCTCCCCCAAGAAAAACAGTCCCAACCCCTCCGATCTGCCCCTGCAGGGGTAAGGGGGTCACAGGTTATGGGGAGAAGGCAGGGGAATGGGGATGAGAAAGTATCAGCCATGATTGAATGACGGAGCAGACTCGATGGGCCGAGTGGCCTAATTCTGCTCGTCTTCTTGAATCGATATCAAAAAATAACCTCTCGGGCGGCACGGTGGCCTAGTGGTTAGCCCTGCTGCCTCACGGCGCCGAGGACCCGGGTTCGATCCCGGCTCTGGGTCACTGTCCGTGTGGCGTTTGGCACATTCTCCCTGTGTCTGCGTGGGTTTCGCCCCCACAACCCAAAGATGTGCAGGGTAGGTGGGTTGGCCAGGCTAAATTGCCCCTTAATTGGGAAAAAATGAATTGGGTCGTCTAAATTTTGAAAAAAGAAAAAAAAACTCTCATTGACCTTTCGCTGCCTCAAAACTGACCTTCCTCGTTCAACATAAAGGGGGCAGTTAAGCTGGGAAGGGGCTGGGAGTGGTGGGATCACTGGGCTGGCATACATCTCACAGTGTGACATGGAGCAACTCTCAATGGCCTCACACTAGCGATGAAAGTGTGTTCCTCTAACCAGCGCCGAATTCGCCCTCAGGTCCTGTCCCCTGATGGATTTGCCCTCTTCTCCATTTTCCTGCTCTGCCTAATGTGCTGTGCTCCGACCCCGCTGCCCGCCCTGGCACTCCTCTTGAGCCTCACCGGTCACTCAACTGCCGGGGGCGTCACAAGTCGCTGCCCAGGTCCTGTTGTCCCAGCCAGGACCGCACAGGTCAGAAAGATCCGAAGGTTCGATTCCTGGCCGACGTTATCCGATATGGGAAGGACATGGGTCCCACGTCCGGGGAGAGGGGGGAACGGGTGTGGACAGAGTCGATAGGGATAAACCGTTCCCATTGGTGGAAGGGTGAAGAACCTGTCACGACCCCCTGGGCCGGTGCGCAGGTCAATTCCAGCCCCGGAACTGACCCGGAGTCACAACGCAATTAGATTAACAAATCATTCTTAGAATAAAATCCCAAAGTCTTTGGCTCTTGGCTGCTCAATAATTACAACCACCAGGTTTGGAAGTTTAAACACAATTACTGTTTATTTGTAACAAGAACAAACTGAAATGTACAGCAAATACAACTGGTTAACCATTGCCTAATTCCTAATCCCCCACTTGCTCCCATCCGCTACATAAACACACAAGACAGACAATCGCAGAGGGGGGAGATAGGGGTGAAAAATAATCAGGATGAAAGTCAAAAGATGTTTCCGATGACTGTTTCTAGCACCTTTGATTCAATTCAGTTTGAGGTTCTCACTGTAGATTCATGCAGGTTCTGTGTTCCACTCCGCAGCTTTTCCTCCCTTCAATCTAAGCTGTTCTCAGCCTGGAATGGTTTCCCTGTACGTACATCCATTCAACTGCTCCATAAGGTTCAGAAATACATCAATTCACAGCCACTCTGGGAGACAGACAGGGAGCAGGTCCTTGTCCCTGTGCCTCCAGGAGCTCCCTGCGTCTCTGAAAATCGTTCCACTCGTGTCGGACCCAATCGCCACCGGTTAGCGGGCGGAATACAGCCTTTTGGCCAATTCGAGTCCGGGGAAATCAGCAGGAGCGACCTTTACAAACCAGAGAATTGAGCGCGCAATCCAGACTGACGCCCCAGCGAGATTTCGGCACTTGTCGGTGGAGGGGGGGGGGGGGGGGGGGGGGGAACGAGCCATGGGGAAAGAGCGGGTGAATGGGACGATTGGGGCGGCTCCTTCAAAAGAGGTAGCACAGACGCGGTGGACTGAATGGTCGCCGTCTGTGTTAATGATCCCACGACGCGCTGGCTGTAAAGTGACTTTGGATGTCCTCGGGCCGTTGTATGAGAGGAGACGTGTGAATGTGTTGTTGCTGGGGTTCGAAACCCCAACCTGCTGCTCCACCCAGCAACAGAGGGGCCCTCTCTCCTGTGGCACGTACTGTGCCTTTAAGGCTTGGCTTTGTCCGCCCGCCTCCCCCGAGGATTACAGCATTTGGTTCAAAGAGGACGTCAATGTTTTTTGTCCAATTATTGTGTGTCCAGGGAGCGTGTGAACTGACCTCGTCCGTGCCCTCGGGGGTCCTGACACACAAACACACTCGCATGTTCACCTCCCAGAAGATGTGATCGGCCCCAGATGCTGACTTTCCTTTTCGCTCCGACTGCAGAGTTCCCCGTGAGCACAGACAGTCCGGTCTTCGTGGCATTGCAGCTGCAGAGTGACCCAGTGCACAGATTCCGTCTCAGTGAACCTCTGGGCGATAGCAGCAGCGAAGCTGTGAGAGTGTGGGAGTGGGAGTGGGAGTGGGAGTGGGAGTGGGAGTGGGAGTGGGAGTGGGAGTGGGAGTGGGAGGAAACGGTTTGAAATCAGTCAGCAAGCAGCAGCTACTGATTCTCACTTCCACAAATAGAGCCAAAAAGAATCCATCGTTTATTCCCCGCAAAATGGAAATAATAACAGCAACTCCCAGGACAGGTACAGCACGGTGTTAGATACAGAGTAAAGCTCCCTCTACACTGTCCCCATCAAACACTCCCAGGACAGGTACAGCACGGGGTTAGATACAGAGTAAAGCTCCCTCTACACTGTCCCCATCAAACACTCCCAGGACAGGTACAGCACGGGGTTAGATACAGAGTAAAGCTCCCTCTACACTGTCCCCATCAAACACTCCCAGGACAGGTACAGCACGGGTTAGATACAGAGTAAAGCTCCCTCTACACTGTCCCCATCAAACACTCCCAGGACAGGTACAGCACAGGGTTAGATACAGAGTAAAGCTCCCTCTACACTGTCCCCATCAAACACTCCCAGGACAGGTACAGCACGGGTTAGATACAGAGTAAAGCTCCCTCTACACTGTCCCCATCAAACACTCCCAGGACAGGTACAGCATGGGGTTAGATACAGAGTAAAGCTCCCTCTACACTGTCCCCATCAAACACTCCCAGGACAGGTACAGCACAGGGTTAGATACAGAGTAAAGCTCCCTCTACACTGTCCCCATCAAACACTCCCAGGACAGGTACAGCACGGGGTTAGATACAGAGTAAAGCTCCCTCTACACTGTCCCCATCAAACACTCCCAGGACAGGTACAGCACGGGGTTAGATACAGAGTAAAGCTCCCTCTACACTGTCCCCATCAAACACTCCCAGGACAGGTACAGCACGGGGTTAGATACAGAGTAAAGCTCCCTCTACACTGTCCCCATCAAACACTCCCAGGACAGGTACAGCACAGGGTTAGATACAGAGTAAAGCTCCCTCTACACTGTCCCCATCAAACACTCCCAGGGCAGGTACAGCACGGGGTTAGATACAGAGTAAAGCTCCCTCTACACTGTCCCCCCATCAAACACTCCCAGGACAGGTACAGCACAGGGTTAGATACAGAGTAAAGCTCCCTCTACACTGTCCCCATCAAACACTCCCAGGGCAGGTACAGCACGGGGTTAGATACAGAGTAAAGCTCCCTCTACACTGTCCCCATCAAACCCTCCCAGGACAGGTACAGCACAGGGTTAGATATAGAGTAAAGCTCCCTCGTCACTGTCTCCATCAATCTCTCCCAGGACAGGTACAGCACGGGGTTAGATACAGAGTAAAGCTCCCTCTACACTGTCCCCATCAAACACTCCCAGGACAGGTACAGCACGGGGTTAGATACAGAGTAAAGCTCCCTCTACACTGTCCCCCATCAAACACTCCCAGGACAGGTACAGCACAGGGTTAGATACAGAGTAAAGCTCCCTCTACACTGTCCCCATCAAACACTCCCAGGACAGGTACAGCACGGGTTAGATACAGAGTAAAGCTCCCTCTACACTGTCCCCATCAAACACTCCCAGGACAGGTACAGCACAGGGTTAGATACAGAGTAAAGCTCCCTCTACACTGTCCCCATCAAACACTCCCAGGGCAGGTACAGCACGGGGTTAGATACAGAGTAAAGCTCCCTCTACACTGTCCCCATCAAACACTCCCAGGACAGGTACAGCACAGGGTTAGATACAGAGTAAAGCTCCCTCGTCACTGTCTCCGTCAAACACTCCCAGGACAGGTACAGCACGGGGTTAGATACAGAGTAAAGCTCCCTCTACACTGTCCCCATCAAACACTCCCAGGACAGGTACAGCACGGGGTTAGATACAGAGTAAAGCTCCCTCTACACTGTCCCCATCAAACACTCCCAGGACAGGTACAGCACAGGGTTAGATACAGAGTAAAGCTCCCTCTACACTGTCCCCATCAAACACTCCCAGGGCAGGTACAGCACGGGGTTAGATACAGAGTAAAGCTCCCTCTACACTGTCCCCCATCAAACACTCCCAGGACAGGTACAGCACAGGGTTAGATACAGAGTAAAGCTCCCTCTACACTGTCCCCATCAAACACTCCCAGGACAGGTACAGCACGGGTTAGATACAGAGTAAAGCTCCCTCTACACTGTCCCCATCAAACACTCCCAGGACACGTACAGCACAGGGTTAGATACAGAGTAAAGCTCCCTCTACACTGTCCCCATCAAACACTCCCAGGGCAGGTACAGCACGGGGTTAGATACAGAGTAAAGCTCCCTCTACACTGTCCCCATCAAACACTCCCAGGACAGGTACAGCACAGGGTTAGATACAGAGTAAAGCTCCCTCGTCACTGTCTCCGTCAAACACTCCCAGGACAGGTACAGCACGGGGTTAGATACAGAGTAAAGCTCCCTCTACACTGTCCCCATCAAACACTCCCAGGACAGGTACAGCATGGGGTTAGATACAGAGTAAAGCTCCTTCTACACTGTCCCCCATCAAACACTCCCAGGACAGGTACAGCACAGGGTTAGATACAGAGTAAAGCTCCCTCTACACTGTCCCCATCAAACACTCCTGGGGCAGGTACAGCACGGGGTTAGATACAGAGTAAAGCTCCCTCGTCACTGTCTCCGTCAAACACTCCCAGGACAGGTACAGCACAGGGTTAGATACAGAGTAAAGCTCCCTCTACACTGTCCCCATCAAACACTCCCAGGATAGGTACAGCACAGGGTTAGATACAGAGTAAAGCTCCCTCTACACTGTCCCCATCAAACACTCCCAAGTCAGGTACAGCACAGGGTTAGATACAGAGTAAAGCTCCCGCTACACTGTCCCCATCAAACACTCCCAGGACAGGTACAGCACGGGGTTAGATACAGAGTAAAGCTTCCTTTACACTGTCCCCATCAAACACTCCCAGGACAGGTACAGCACGGGGTTAGATACAGAGTAAAGCTCCCTCTACACTGTCCCCATCAAACACTCCCAGGACAGGTACAGCACGGCGTTAGATACAGAGTAAAGCTCCCGTGACACTGTCCCCATCAAACACTCCCAGGACAGGTACAGCACGGGGTTAGATACAGAGTAAAGCTCCCTTTACACTGTCCCTATCAAACACTCCCAGGACAGGTATAGCTCAGGGTTAGATACAGAGGAATGCTCCATCATTCCCTCAGTATCGCATTGGAGAGTCAGCCTTGATTATTGTGATCAAGCCCTAGAGCAGGATTTGAAGCAGGAATTTTGTGACTCACAGGCAAGTATGCTACCAACTGGGGCACAGCTGACACACTACTGATTAATTGGTAGATAATTGTTCCAATTCTTCAATTGCTCAAACTACCTGATGTCTCCCTCCTAAGTCCAGCTGTTAAAATTTCACAGACATCAAAATCAGCTTCTGATTAAGTTAATGGATGATGTCAAAACGGTGGTATGTCTGATTGGCAGGGAGTCAGCAATATTAGCTTTGATAGACACCTACCTTTACAAAGATTGTTAACAATTACAGCAATACAATTCCAGCACATTATTTGGTCAAATTTCTTATCTGGTTGGGGCTGGTTTAGCTCACTGAGCTAAATCGCTGGCTTTTAGAGCAGGCCAGCAGCACGGTTCGATTCCCGTACCAGCCTCCCCGGACAGGCGCCGGAATGTGGCGACTAGGGGCTTTTCACAGTAACTTCATTGAAGCCTACTCGTGACAATAAGTGATTTTCATTTCATTTTCATTTTTCATCTGAGAAATCAGTCGTGTTGTTTGGCCGGCCATTGAGAAATTTGAAAGTGTGATAAAGTTCAGAAGACATTTGGATTATTTGCTTTTCTGCTGCAGGCCCATTTCTGCCCTTCTCACCTTCATTTCCATAATAATACAAATTACAGATTATTATTTTAATGTCTACTTTTCTTTTACTGACAGGAGTCTTGTCTGAGCCCATCACGCACCAGTTGAGCCTTTCAGTGCTCCATTCTACCATTCAAACATGTACCAAATGTTTCAAACATGTTTCAAACATGTATCAAATGTTTCAAACATGTTTCAAACATGTACCAAATGTTTCTCAGATGTACCAAACATGTTTTAAACATGTACCAAATGTTTCAAACATGTTTCAAACATGTATCAAATGTTTCAAACATGTTTCAAACATGTACCAAATGTTTCTAAGATGCATCAAACATGTTCAAACATGTGCCAAATGTTTCAAACTACGACCTCCACATTTTGAACATGCTGAGTGCACAAAATTAATGAAAACAGCATTCTATTGGTAAATAACTGTAAAAAAACAAAACAAAACAAATCATGGCAGGATAAGCTGAACAACTAACTAGAAGTTTATTTGATTTGGTTCAGCTGACTGCCAAATTCTTTATCTGACCATTATTGGTCAGCCTTATAGTCACCGCCTATTAAACAAAATGTTTGCTGTACAGAAAAAAAAAATAAAAAATTGCCCCTTAGTGTCCGAAGATTAGGTGGGTTATAGGTTTACGGGGATGGGACAGGGGGGTGGGCCTAGATGGGTGCTTTTTCAGAGGGTTAGTGCGGACGCGATGGGCTGAGTGGCCTCCTTCTATGACACAGCCTCAGGATGTGGGCCAGACCATTTAGGACTGAGATGAAATGAAATGAAAACCGCTTATTGTCACGAGTAGGCTTCGAATGAAGTTACTGTGAAAAGCCCCCTAGTCGCCACATTCCGGCGCCTGTTCGGGGAGGCTGGTACGGGAATCGAACCGTGCTGCTGGCCTGCTTTGGTCTGCTTTCAAAGCCAGCGATTTAGCCCAGTGAGCTAAACCAGCCCCTGAGGAGAAAGCTCTTCACTCAGAGTGTGCTGAACCTCTGCACCACAGAAGGCCGTGGAGGACAAGTCACTGAATGCATTCAAAAGAACAAAGAGCAGTACAGCACAGGAACAGGCCCTTCGGCCCTCCAAGCCTGCGCCGATCATGATGTGTGTCCAAACCAAAACCTTCTGCAGTTCCGGGGTCCATATCCCTCTATTCCCGCCCGATTCAGGTATTTGTTAAGCTGCTTGTTAAAGGTCACTATTGTATCTGCTTTCACCACCTCCTCCGGCAGCGAGTTCCAGGCACCCACTGTGTAAGAAACTTGCCTCGTACATCTCCTCTAAACTTCCCCCCTTGCACCTTAAACCTATGCCCCCTAGTAATTGACTTATCCACCCTGGGAAAAAGCTTCTGACTATCCACTCTGTCCATGCCAATCATTGTTTTGTAAACATCTATCAGGTCGCCCCTCAACCTGCGTCGTTCCAGTGAAAACAATCCTAGTTTAGCCAGCCTCTCCTCATACCAAATCCCTCCAGACCAGGCAACATCTGGTAAACCTCTTCCCTACCCTCTCCACCTCCTTCTGGTAGTGTGGTGTCCAGAAATGTATGCAGTATTCCAAAGTGGCCGCGCTAAGGTTCTGTCGCATGACCTGCCAATATTTATACTCAATGCCCCGGCCAATGAAGGCAAGCATGCCGTCTGCCTTCTTCACTACCTTCTCCACCTGCGTTGCCCCTTTCAGTGACCTGTGGACCTGTACACCTAGATCTCTCTGACCGTCAATACACTTGAGGGTTCTGACATTTACTGCATAATTCACATCTGTATTAGACCTTCCAAAATGCATTGTTTCACATTGTCCGGATAATAATAATAATAATTAAAAAAAATTAAAAATTTAGAGTACCCAATTATTTTTTCCAATTAAGGGGCAATTTAGCGTGGCCAATCCACCTACCCTGCACATCTTTGGGTTGTGGGGGTGAAACCCACGCAGACACGGGGAGAATGTGCAAACTCCACACGGACAGTGACCCAGGGCCGGGATCGAACCTGGGACCTCAGCGCCGTGAGGCGGTTGTGCTAACCACTAGGCCACCGTGCTGCCCAATAATAATAATAATAACAGCTTATTGTCACAAGTAGGCTTCAGTGAAGTTACTGTGAAAAGCCCTCAGTCGCCCGCGGTGAAACACGCGAGAATCGCTCTGGATTTATCTGGAGAAAGTCCAGGGTGATTCTCCGGTTTGCAGAGGGCCAGCAGAGTGCTCCTCGCAGCTCCCGGCTGCCGATAGGGGGTCCCTGCACTTCCGGTCCGGGGTGGGGGTGGGGGGTGCGTCGGCCTCCCCGCTCGACATGGCTGACCCGCACCCCGGAACAGCACCGCAAACATAGCCCCCCCCCCCACCCTCCAGATCACACGCACCCCCCGGATTGGTGGCCCCTAATTGGTAGCCTGGCCATCCTGGAGGCCCCCCCCCCCCACCCCGGCCACCGATGAACGATCCCCCTGCCCCCCACCAGGACCGTGTCCGCGGACCGTGCCCGCGGCCGCCGCGCTGAGTTGCCGCCGGGTGGAACCGCGAGAGAACCACGCCAGCGGGAACTCGGCCAGCTGCACTCGGTGAATCGCTGCGGGGGCCACTTTCAATGACCCCTCATCGGCGCCGCGTCGACCGCGTCAAACCCGTCGCTCTCGGGTTTGACGCCCATTCTCTGCCCCCGGGCTGTGTGATCTCGGAGCCGAGGCCCGGCCCGCCCCGGGTTGACGGCTGGGGACTGGGGTTGGGGGGGGGGTTGGGGGAGGGGGGGGATGTGAGAGTGAGATGTGAGGAGGAGGAGGAGGTGGAAGGTGAGGGGAAGATTAGAGAGATGGATGAGAGGGAGGAAGAGAGAGGGAGAGGGAGGGATAGTGCATGAGGAGAGAGGAAGTGAGAAGAGGAGGGGGAAGGGAAGGGGGAGAGGAATGATTTGAGAGATGGAAAAGGGGATAGAGAGAGAGACAGGCGAAGAAAGTGAAGAGAGGGGGACTGGGAAAACGAGAAAGAGAGAGAGAATGGCAAAAGCGGTGGGGTAGAGAGAGGAGAGTGAAAGTGGGCGTGTGTGAGAGCATGATGCAGAGGAACGAGGAGACAGACAGAGACAGTGAGATCAACGCAAAGGTCAGTTTAATAATTTGTTCCTATTGGATCTCAATGTAAATATTTAAAATGGATGAAACTAAAACTGGCCTGAAAGACCATTCCAAACGAAGGAAGGTTTGACCCAGAGCTGTAAACATTCTCTGATAATTGCCCTGACCACAAAGTTATACAAACTATCGTGGGTGACTTAAAGTTCAGAATTGTTTGGTGGTAACTTAAACACCACTGTGCAAAAGGGATAAATGTTGGTGAATCCCTCTTGTGTTGATTCACACAAAGGCGGTCTCTGTTCTAAATGTTGCTCAGATCAGGAGGGGACGAGTGGAACTGCTGCAGAAAATCAAAACTGCTACACTAGTTAAACATTGGGGCAATGAGGAGGGAGCTTTACTCTGTATCTAACCCCATGCTGTACCTGTCCTGGGAGTGTTTGATGGGGACAGTGTAGAGGGAGCTTTACTCTGTATCTAACCCCGTGCTGTACCTGTCCTGGGAGAGTTTGATGGGGGCAATGAGGAGGAGCTTTACTCTGTATCTAACCCCGTGCTGTCCCTGTCCTGGGAGTGTTTGATGGGGACAGTGTAGATGGAGCTTTACTCTGTATCTAACCCCGTGCTGTACCTGTCCTGGGAGTGTTTGATGGGGGCAATGAGGAGGAGCTTTACTCTGTATCTAACCCCGTGCTGTACCTGTCTTGGGAGTGTTTGATGGGGACAGTGTAGAGGGAGCTTTACTCTGTATCTAACCCTGTGCTGTACCTGTCCTGGGAGTGTTTGATGGGGACAGTGTAGAGGGAGCTTTACTCTATATCTAACCCCGTGCTGTACCTGTCCTGGGAGTGTTTGATGGGGACAGTGTAGAGGGAGCTTTACTCTGTATCTAACCCCGTGCTTTACCTGTCCTGGGAGTGTTGGATGGGGACAGTGTAGAGGGAGCTTTACTCTGTATCTAACCCCGTGCTCTACCTGTCTTGGGAGTGTTTGATGGGGACAGTGTAGAGGGAGCTTTACTCTATATCTAACCCCGTGCTGTACCTGTCCTGGGAGTGTTTGATTGGGACAGTGTAGAGGGAGCTTTACTCTGTATCTAACCCCGTGCTGTACCTGTCCTGGGAGTGTTTGATGGGGACAGTGTAGAGGGAGCTTTACTCTGTATCTAACCCTGTGCTGTACCTGTCCTGGGAGTGTTTGATGGGGACAGTGTAGAGGGAGCTTTACTCTGAATCTAACACCGTGCTGTACCTGTCCTGGGAGTGTTTGATGGGGACAGTGTAGAGGGAGCTTTACTCTGTATCTAACCACGTGCTGTACCTGTCCTGGGAGTGTTTGATGGGGACAGTGTAGAGGGAGCTTTACTCTGTATCTAACCCCGTGCTGTACCTGTCCTGGGAGTGTTTGATGGGGACAGTGTAGATGGAGCTTTACTCTGTATCTAACCCCGTGCTGTACCTGTCCTGGGAGTGTTTGATGGGGACAGTGTAGAGGGAGCTTTACTCTGTATCTAACCCCGTGCTGTACCTGCCCTGGGAGCCATGCGCCGGGGCTTTTCCGATCACGAGGCAATCCGCCGCAGCGTCCCTGATCGCGGAAAGCAGAGCCCGACGGCGTGACCGGCTTTTCGAAATGCCTGCCGTTCTGCGCATGCGTACTCCGTCAACAGTGCGCAGGCTCATAGCGCAACGGGGCAGGACGCTTGCTCCTGACGGCAGAGCGCTGACCCTGTCATAATATTCACTCATGTATCTAATGAGACGCAGACAGGCAGTGATTGACATCAGAATGACCAGTAAGCACACAACTCAGTACAGCCAATCACCAGACAGGACACGACCACTATAAAGCCAGAGGGCGCTAGGTTTCCCGCTCTTTCGGGACCCAGCCACTGAGACAGCCAGAGTCCACCAGCTAGCCAGTGCAAACACCATGTGGTAGCTAGTACGTCTGGTCAGGCTACTACAAGGTCACCAGTCAAATCAGTATAGTGTCGACCCACAGCTGAATAGTTCTATAGTTGAATAAAACAGTGTTGGATCTTCTCCAGTGTTAGACGTCTGTTTCTAACTTCCCTGCATCGAGTGCAGTCCACATCGAACCAACCTGTGCTCCCGATTACACAAATCCCCGCGCAGTAGCCGGCTTTTCATAACGCCGGCTGCAAGTGGCCGCGAACATGTCAAAAAAAAATCAGCAGCATTGCGCATGCGCGCACGATGATCGGCGCAAATCTGGCACGCGTGCACAGTGCGGCCGCTACTTTTTAAAACAGTTGCAGCTTTTTGGTTTATAAGTTCTGTAGTGGTTTTTATTCATTTAGTCATCTATTTTATTCATTTATTTTTTTATTTTTTTCATTTACTTTATTCATTTTATTTTTTTTACAAGTTCGGGGGGTTTTATTCATTTTTTTCATTTATTTAATTCATTTTTTTTTACAAGTTCGGGGGGGTTTATTCATTTTTTCCATTTATTTTACTCATTTTCTTTTTTTTTTTTTCTTTACAAGTTCAGAGAGGGGGTTTATTTGATAAAATTATACAGGAAAAAAATGCAGAACTTTGGACAGATGGAGACTCCATACTTTCCGACACCGGACGGCTTCACCTTCATCCAACAGGTTCCATTGGAGGAGCGCGTCCGAGGGCCAAAGGGACCCAAAACCATTTCCTCCATTTTCGCAGCAAACAAGGTAAGAGAAAATGGCGGGGCGCTCAGGTCGGCTGGCGTGGGTCGCGAAGGTCGGCCGGCGTGGGTCGCGAAGGTCGGCCGGCGTGGGTCGCGAAGGTCGGCCGGCGTGGGTCGCGAAGATCGGCCGGCGTGGGTTCCGAAGGTCGGCTGGGTTGGGTCGCGAAGGTCGGCCGGCGTGGGTCGCGAAGGTCGGCCGGCGTGGGTCGCGAAGGTCGGCCGGCGTGGGTCGCGAAGGTCGGCCGGCGTGGGTCGCGAAGGTCGGCCGGCGTGGGTCGCGAAGGTCGGCCGGCGTGGGTCGCGAAGGTCGGCCGGCGTAGAAGGTCGGCCGGCGTGGGTCGCGAAGGTCGGCCGGCGTAGATCGCGAAGGTCGGCCGGGTTGGGTCCCAAAGGTTGGCCGGTTGGTAAAAATGACTCCACGGAAAAAAAGCTTGAAGAACACCGGGTTAGTAACTGTGCTTCTGCAAATCAGGGTTCAAAATTCATGTGTGCTATAGTCGGGAAGTACTGGCAAATGAAAGATTAAAATTCTCAAAAGTTCAAAGGCATTATAAGATTAAGCATGGTGAGTTTGAGGTCAAACCTTATGATTTTTTTCAATGGATGCAGTGAGATCTTAACTCATTAGGTGACGGCATTATCACAAACGTAACATTGAATAAGAAAGCAAGTGAGATCGTGAGAACCGATGAGGCTCACTCTTCGCCTTAAAGATAAGTGAAAATTGTGGATCGCGAAGGTCAGCAGGTGTGGGTCGAGAAAGTCGGCCGGCATGGGTTGCAAAGGTCGTCCGTTTGGTAAAAATGGCTCCAGGGCATAAAAAGTTTGAAAAAAACTAACCTTCTTAATCCTTCCTAGCAAGACAATTCCTCCATCCTCGGAACTAATTCGGTGAACATTCGTTACGCTCCCTCTTTGGCAAAAGTATCTTTCCTGAGGTAAGGAGACTAAATTTGCACACGGTGCTCCAGGTGTGAAAGACCAAAAGAAATAGGAACAGGAGGAGGCCGTTCGGCCCCTCGAGCCTGCTCCGTCATTCAATAGGATCACGGCTGATCCAACATTCCTCACGTCCCCTTTCCCTCACTGATCACAAATCTGTATATCTCAGCCTCAAATATACACAAGGACTCTACTCCCACAGCTCTCTGTGGCAATGTGTTCCAAAGACTCACTACCCCTCTGAGGGAAGAAGTTCTTCCTCACCTCAGCCTTGATTCAGAGACTCTGCCCTCTGCTTCTAAACTCTCCCACGAGGGGAAAACATCCGCTCAGTATTTCCCTCGTCCAACGCTTTAAGAATCCTGGGCTGAATTCTCCTATTCTGCGGCTATGTCGGCAGGATCCATCTGGTCTTACGACCAAAATGTGGGTGCCCCCACACTGATGTTCTGCCTGGTGGGGGACTAGCAGCCGCGCCACATAAAGCCCCTGGCTTGACCTGCCGATATGGAAGCAGAATGGCTGGATCCGTGGCCGCGCATAAGATATGTTGAGATAAAGAAGGGCGAGACGACGCTTGTATAGAGCATGTCGAAGCATAGACCAGTCAGGCTGAATGGCCTGATTTCCCCAGTGAAAACATTGCACTTTTTAACACCTTGACGATTTTTCGCCTGTGTGTTGTTTGATTAATTTTCGATTTTTGGAGACTCCAGGTAACCATGGCGGGTTGGGAAGGAAGCTTGTTGGATTCACTAAGGCGTGGGCAGTACACGTGGAGGAGGAGGTCAGTAATCCTGCCGCCGGTTTGCCGATTGGAACGTCGCAGCTGGATTTAATTCAAATCCGTCCTGCCCAGAGATGGTGAACTCACGGCCACTAGATGTGGGGCTTTTAATGCCTCTGAAAAAAATATTTTTGACGTGTTTTACGGGCCTGTAACTAAACATAACGTTTACTGCTTTCGGCAAAATGTCAACCGCAGCTAATCTATTCTTTGGGGAAATAATTCTGTCAAACTATGTCCGTTCCAGAATTTGGATTATGGATCACACACTGTGTTTAACTGTTTCATAGAATTTACAGTGCAGAAGGAGGCCATTCGGCCCATCGAGTCTGCACCGGCTCCTGGAAAGAGCACCCTACCCAAGGTCAACACCTCCACCCTATCCCCATAACCCAGTAACCCCACCCAACACTAAGGGCAATTTTGGACACTAAGGGCAATTTATCATGGCCAACCCACCTAACCAGCACATCTTTGTGACTGTGGGAGGAAACCGGAGCACCCGGGGGAAACCCACGCGCACACGGGGAGGATGTGCAGACTCCGCACAGACAGTGACCCAAGCCGGAATTGAACCTGGGACCCTGGAGCTGTGAAGCGATTGTGCTGCCCACAATGCTACCATGCTGCCCTGTTCAATGTGGTGTGGAATAAAAGTACTTCATTTGAAGCGGAGTTACTGTTGCGAGATGGTGATCTTGGTGGGGCAGTGAGTTAGCGTCTCTGTCTGTGGGCCAGGGGCACATGGGTTCAGGTCGCACCTCAGGACTAGATGGTCATGGAAGGAGCGTTTATAACCTGGCCAGACGGGGTATCAGTCTGTTTACAGGGTTCGGTTTATCAGACCAGTTCCAGGGGATGAGAAACTTCAGTGATGAGGATGGATCGGAGACGTTGGGACTGTTCTCCACGGAGCGAAGAAGGCCGAGAGGAGATTTGATTTGAGTTGTTCAAAATCACGAGGGGGGCTGGGCAGAGTAGACGGGGAGAAACTGTTCCTGCTCGGAAAAGGATCCAGATCGAGAGGGGCAGAGATTTAAAGTGATTCGCAAAAGAAGCAAATGCGACGTGAGAGAAAACCTCTTCGTACAGCGAGTGGTTGGCGTTTGGAATGCGCGACCTGGACGTGTGGTGGAGGCCGGTTCAGCCGAGGCTTTCAAGGGGGCCATTGGGTGATGAATTGGGGGTCGGGTTCGCTCAGTTGGCTGGACGCGATGTGGAGCGATGCCAACAGCGCGGCGAGTTCAGTTCCCGTACCGGCTGAGGTTATCCACGAAGACCCCGCCTTCTCGACCTTGCCCATCGCCTGAGGCCTGGTGGCCCTAAGGTTAAATCAATTTTGTAACGGCCACAGAGAGTCCACACTCTGTTGAAACAAAAATACTTACTTTATTTTACAACTCCTATTATTTACAGCGCCAGGAGTTCTCTTCTGGGTCTTCCCGAGCCGGCGCGTGACCAGCCGAATCTATTCAGGCAAAGTCAAGTATTGTTGAAGGTTCCCCGCCTCCTTATTGGGGGAACTCGCATTCAGCAAGGTCCACGGGTAGTTAATCAACCCTATCCTGTCAGATCCTTGCGGGTTCTAACAATCACCACCAGTCAGCTCTCAGAGGGGAGAGCAGCCACTTGGGGCGTTGCTGACTTCAAGATGATTATTTGAATGGAAACGTGGGGCGTGATTTGCGGACTGTAGTTAAAGTCGGATGAACGGCGTGTTTGGCCTTGGGAGCTTCTCCCTGCCAAGGGATCCTGTCTGCCGAGCGAAAGGCTTCTCGCCGATCGGGGCACTGCCAGGGTGCCACCGTGCCCTGCCCCAGACCACCCGGTGTTCTCCAATGGCCTGGGAGAATCCCCCAGCTCCAGCTACCCCGATCCATGCTTGTGTGGACCAGTGCTAAACGGGGCCCTGGCGACGTTGGCACGGCCGGTGTGTCCCGGGAACCAGGTGAATCTGGCGTCCGGGTACTTAAATAACCAATCACGCTCACTTAAACATCCAGCGAGGGCGAGACCCGGATCGCGCCCGGCGGAGAGAGTCGGGTGACTCGCATGAGGTTTTGCATCCACCGCAGAGTCTTAGTTGGGGCCTGCAAACGATTCACCCATTGCTCCCGGGTCCGCGTCTGGCGCAACGGGGTCGCTGAATCGCAGGAATACGGGGGAACGGCAGAGGCAATGGCAGTAAGGCACGATGCTCGTTTGGTGCAGACTCGATGTGCTAGGACCCTGGGATTTTGGCCATCTTCCCAACACACCTGATGATGGCAGGCGGTAAGAGTGGGGGAGTTTCCTGATCAACAGAAGGCAGCGGCAAACCACTCCAGTACTTTCCCAAACACAGTCGTGGACCAATTCAGGGATGGCCAACGCCCTCTTAGGGCAGGGTACCCGAAGGAGGAGGAGTCGCGGATGGACTGCAGGATATTTGGCAGCCAATCTGTGCACAGCAAGCTCCCACACAAGCAGCGATAAGCACCACGTCATCTATTTTTTTTTAATGATGTTGGGTTGGAGGATAAACTGGACTCTGAGGAGAACTGCGCAGTTCTTGTCCAAAATAATGCCACAAGATCCTCTGCTCCTGCCTGGGAAGGCCTGGGTTAATCATCTCAGCAAGCAGTACCTTATTGGCCATAAACTCTCAGAGGGCAGTGAATGTGTGGAATTCTTTACCTCAGAGAGCTGTAGAGGCTGGGCCGTTAAGTGTGTTCAAGGCTGATACAGATAATCGAGGGTTAGTAGGATAAAGTGGGAAAGTGGAGTTTTAAAAAATATATATTTTTATCAGGACATTTTCCATTTTACTAGATACACAACACTCTTTCAACTTTATACAATTTTCATCAGAAGCAAACATCCCACCAACTCACCCTATACACCACTTCTTTGTGTAAACCCCCCCCCCCCCACCTCTTCCTATCTGCCCCCTCGCAATTGCTGACGATTACTAACTCTTGAAGAAGACAATCAGCCTCCATCTCGAATAGAGCCCCTTCTCCGACCCCCCTGATGGCCGTATTCAATGGGAAAGTGGAGTTGGGGATTATCACATCAGATCAGCCGTGACCTCGTCGAACGGGTGGAGCAGACTCGATGGGCCGAACGTCTGCTCCCACGTCTTAGGGACGTCTTGAGGTTGTGAGGGTCGCTATGTCAAGGCAGCTTTCTTGTCCGAGATGAAATGCCCTCTCCTTGCTCTGCTGGCTAGGAAGAGGATAGGGAGACCGCCCTCCCTCCCCACCCCACCGCCCACTTCCCCCACCCCACCACATCCCCCAGCAAAATAATTTAGTGTTCCTCAGCCCCGTTTCTCGTTGGGTTTGATGTGGACACAACTGAAGGAAGAGTAAAGAGGCCATAGTCCGAATCGCGATCCTCACTATACAGGCCTCATGCTTGATACAGACGATGCGAGACCACGAGGACTCTGGATCAATCGTCATCTTGTCTTTCCTTTCATAGATTCATTGACGTTTATGGCACAGAAGGAGGCCATTCTGCCTATTTCGTCCATGCCGGTCAACAAAGATCTGACTCGGGCAGCACGGTGGCGCATTGGTTGGCACTGCTGCCTCACAGCGCCGAGGTCCCAGCTTCGATCCCGGCTCTGGGTCACTGTCCGTGTGGAGTTTGCACATTCTCCCCGTGTCTGCGTAGGTTTCTCCCCCACAACCCAAAGATGTGCAGGCTAGGTGGATTGGCCATGCTAAATTGTCCCTTAATCGTTAAAAATTAATTGGGTACTCTAAATTTAAAAAACAAAACAAAGATCTGACTGCACTAATCCCATTTCCTAGCGCTTGGCCCGTAGCCCTGGAGGTTACGGTGGTGTGAGTGAATATCTAAATAGTTTTTAAATGTTCCGAGAGTTTCTGACTCCATCAGCCTTTTGGGCAGCAAGTTCCAGACTCCCACCACCCTCTGGGTGAAAAGGTTTCTCCTCACCTCCCCCCTTAACCTTCAACTGCTTACCTTAAATCTATGCCTCCCTGGTTATTGACCCCTCTAATAGCAAAATTGCCATGGAATTAAAGCGCTGTAAAAGCTGGGCTAATGGAATTTTATTTATCTAAAAAAGGTTCCCTGGGTAGTAGATAATGAGAGACATTGCGTTAAGCTTAGTAAGACGATATAGTTATTGGGAGGAGCCAGGGGGTGAAGCAGTCAGGCATTGAGATTTCAGTTTTGAAATTCAGTTTTAGATTGGGATGTGGACAGACCAGCAGTTTCTCTCAAAACAAAGAGTTAAAGTTTTGCTTATGAACTGAACAGGAGCTGTTTCTCAAAAGGCTGGCAGGTTAAACAGTAGTTTGAGACAGGCAAGAATCTGCAAGTTCGTTCCTGAAGGATCTCTCTCTCCCAAAGCAAGGTATCCAAGACATCTCCATTAAGCAAGTATTCCTGGGTCTACTAACTGTATTTAAAAATGGATTTTGACCGGAGATGGGTGCTGTTTGAGTGGAGATAAGGATAGGAGTTAGGAGTTATTGTTTTATTGTATTGTTAAGCATTGTTTAACTGGTAATTGTAAGGTACTGTCTTTATGATATTACAGTTAGTAATACCGTGTTAGCAATCACATTTGTTTAATGTACCATATCCCTATTTATGCGTAGGATCACTCCTGGAGCAAGGTATACTTTCCTCACAGTCTGACAAATTAAATAAAATATTGGGGTTTCGGTCCGGAATCCCAGCAACCGTTGGCGTTCATGTGACGAGAACTCCAGGAATACATTTAATCACAGTTGGCAACCCTAGTGTTGGAGGTGGGAGAACCACCGCCTGGAGGTTTCCCCTCCGAGCCACTCACCATCCTGACTTGGAAATACATCGGCCGTTCCTTCACTGTCGCCGGGTCCAAATCCTGGAACTCCCTCCCTAACAGCACTGTGGGTGTACCTACACCACGCGGACTGCAGTGGGATCAAGAAGGCGGCTCACCACCATCTTCTCAAGGGGCAATTAGGGGTGGGCAGTAAACTCGGGCCTACCCAGCGACATCCACACATCCTGAGTGAATTTTGAAAAAGAGCCCTATTCACAAGATTGCTGATGAGGCCCCTGGAGCTGACCGAATTCCAATGTCTATATTGACCTGGTGAAGGTAGACAGTGGTGGAAAATCTATTTGAGGATTTCTCAATCGAGCAAAGTAGAGTGTTGGACTGTATTATATATGTGGTGGTATGATTTGCATAGCTGTCTGCCATTGGTGCAGAACGCCGGCTTATCATTGGCCCTGGTCGGTCATGTGCCTCTCGACCGATTGGTTAAGACCAGTCATGTGACGGCTCTCCGATTGGTCGAGAGGCTGAGTTAACCACGCCTCCATACCGAGGTACAAATAGTCAGAACACCCGGCGGTCGTCCATTTTATTGTAGTCGACCGCAGGGCTAAGTTCTAGCCTATTAAAGCCTAACTTTTGTATAGCAACTCGTCTCTCGTGCAATTGATGGCTCATCAATATAAAGAATCCCTGACCCGTGACGGTGGACTCAAAGGCAGGGAACATATCACCCACTATTTTAAATATGCACAGGATAGGAGGTTGGTGTTCTTTCTGTCAAAACACGTTTTCTGTGGAAAGCGATGAAAGTGTTAGCAAGCGCGGGGCCCACCGCGTTTAATGCAGAAAAGTCTGAGGTGATTTATTTTGGAAGGAGTAACAGAAAGACAGAGTACTGGGCTAATGGTAAGATTCTTGGTAGTGTGGATGAGCAGAGAGATCTCAGTGTCCATGTACATAGATCCCTGAACGTTGCCACCCAGGTTGAGAGGGTTGTTAAGAAGGCGTACGCTATGTTAGCTTTTATTGGTAGAGGGATTGAGTTTCGGAGCCATGAGGTCATGTTGCAGCTGTACAAAACTCTGCTGCGGCCGCATTTGGAGTATTGCGTGCAGTTCTGGTCGCCACATTATAGGAAGGATGTGGAAGCATTGGAAAGGGTGCAGAGGAGATTTACCAGGATGTTGCCTGGTATGGAGGGAAGATCTTATGAGGGAAGGCTGAGGGACTTGAGGCTGTTTTCATTAGAGAGAAGAAGGTTAAGAGGTGACTTAATTGAGGCATACAAGATGATCAGAGGATTAGATAGGGCGGACAGTGAGAGCCTTTTTCCCCGGATGGTGATGTCCAGCATGAGGGGACATAGCTTTAAATTGAGGGGAGATAGATATAGGACAGATGTCAGAGGTAGGTTCTTTACTCAGAGAGTAGTGAAGGCGTGGAATGCCCTGCCTGCAACAGTAGTGGACTCGCCAACACTAAACACATTCAAATGGTCATTGGATAGGCATATGGACGATAAGGGAATAGTGTAGATGGGCTTTAGAGTGGTTTTACAGGTCGGCGCAACATCGAGGGCTGAAGTGCCTGTACATGTTCTATGTTCTATGTACCGCACGCCTATTTTCGCTGGCCATTACACACGTGAGATTCCTATCACTCCATGCACTATAATCTCGTAAATATGTGCCCTTTGCACACCTTTATAATAATTTTTTTAAATTTAGACTCGATGGGCCGAATGGCCTCCTTCTGCACTGTAAATTCTATGAAATTCTATGGAATATTATCACTGGAGGCAGTTACAGAAGAGGTTTACTGGGATGACCCCGGGGATGGAGGGGCTGCCAGACGAGGAAAGATTAAACGGGTTGGGTCTGTCCACCTCGGAGTTGAGGAGAGAGGCGATATGACTGAAACATATCAGATTGTCAGGGGGTCAGGCAGGGTAAATGTTGGGGGGATGTTTCCACTCATGGGAGAGGGTAGGGGCAGAGGGCGGAGTCGCAGAATAAAGGGGGAACTCATTAAGACGGATTTGAGGAATGATTATTATTATTTCTTCTCATTCTTCGTCATGTTGGCTGCTTTTAAGCAGGACATCACAGGACAAGAGATGCCAGTGAGCAGTAATAATCATAAACTGTTTATTTACAGAGTGCAAACATTAGTACCAAACTCTTCAATGTTGCTGTGAACCGAGAGAGTCTTTCAAAACATCGACTGCGTCCAAATGCTTGAATTCAAGTCAATCTCATTGGCTCCAATAGAAAACCATCATTACAGTACAACACAAAATGGAAGCAGAATGGGACAATGGTCCTTCACATCAGTAGGTAAGGTTCTAGTCAGTGCTGGAGGACCTCATTCCTATTGGGTGCAGTCACACTAACCCTACACCAATCGGGTGGCATTAATTACAAAACGGTCTCTTCCCTTGCTTCAGTGACAGAAAAGCAACAAACAAGGAAAAAAAAACCACGGGTCATAAACATAAGATAGACACACAGCAATCCCATTTAGAATTCTGAGAAAAAAAACCTCTTTACCCAGGGAGTGGTGAGATTGTGGAACTCGGTACCACAGGGGAAAACGGTTGAGGTATTCACAGGGAAGCCCAGATGAGGAAGCGGGGGAGCAAGGAATAGAAGGTTCTACGGATAGGACGCGAGGAAGAGGAGGGATGAAAGGAGGCTGGCGTGGAGTGTAAACGGCAGTATAGGGAAGGGGGGCTGAATGGATTGTTTCTGCGCCGTGTTCTATAGGGAGAGTGTTGCAAGGCAGCGGAACGCGATCCGATAGAATCATAGAATCGTCACAGTGCAGAAGGTGGCCAATCGGCTGGACTAGATTGCACCGACCCTCCGATGGACCATCCTACCTAGGCCCAATCCTCGATACCCCCCCCCCCCCCCCCCCCCCCGCCTTACCCTAACCCCACCTAACCTGCACATCTTTGGACTGTGGGGGGAAACCGGAGGAAACCCACACAGACACGGGGAGAACGTGCAGACTCCGCACGGACAGTCACCCCGAGGTCGGAACTGAACCCGGGTCCCTGGCGCTGTGAGGCAGCAGTGCTAACCACCGTGCCACCACACCGCCCAGATGGTTGTCGGCACTTAATCCAGATCTCGAACGATAAGAGCTCTTGCCCATCCAGTTGGTGCGGCGCCCATTTGCTTGGGCAGGACTTCTGGTAATTTCTAAATTCCAATCATCGTATTTTTAAAATCAACCAAAAAAGAAAAAAAAAAATTCTGATTCACCCCCCACCCCCCTCCCAACAGCCCGCCCCTGACCCCGAGCTTGTTGGGTATAGCCCATTACCAAATACAAATATCTCAGATAAGAAGGGTCCCAATCAGATACAATACTTTTGCCAATGGGTGTGGTTCAGACAGTCGCTGCAGAAGCAGTGGCTGGAATAACAGCCACAGTGAGACAATCCTTGGAGGTACAGTTTATGGAGTATTAGACCCTGGAGTAACATTCCCAGAGGAACAATCCTTGGAGGTACAGTTTATGGAGTATTAGACCCTGGAGTAACATTCCCAGAGGAACAATGCCTGGAGGTACAGTTTATGGAGTATTAGACCCTGGGGCATCATTTCTACTCTGACAGATTCTAGAGTAACATGCGCCACACCTGTGTGTCTGGTATTCCCAGTTCCTCCGTCAATCATTGAACTCAAGAGCGACAACCTCATAGCCCGGCTTAAAGGGAGATTGTCTTGAAGCTGTGGGTTTCCTCTGCTCTGCCTCCCCCCCCCTCCCCTCCCACCCCCCAAGGGTGCCAACTTACATTGGGTGACACCTCTGCGGGTTCTGACCGCCCCCTCCTACTTGGCGCGAGCAGTCAATTCTTCAGAGGATCAATTGTGGCGCAGACAGAGGCAATCTGGTCCATCTAGTCACTCCTACTGCCTCCTGCTCTGGCCCCGTGCACGTGTCTGGGGTTTGGGCCTTGTTAAGGGTTCCTCAGCTTAGAGTGCAGATGGGGAGGGGGGCTCTGGAGGGGGGAGGATGGAGCTCCGGGGGGGGGGGGGGGGGGGGGGCTCTGGAGGGGGGAGGGGGGTGGATGGAGCTCCAGGGGGGGGGGGGGAGATGGAGGGCAGGAAAGTATTCCCACCTCCAAGCGATCTCGCTGGAGATGGCATCAGGCCGACCTGCCCAGCAGGAGTAGGCAGCCAATTAACAGCAATTAAGTACCACTTGGGGTCATATTTCTGGCACTATTGGGTTCTTCCCGATGACAGATAGACCCCCGCTGTAGTCAAAGTCCAGCAGATGGTTGGAGGCGGCCACCCAGGCCTGATAAATCCCACCCCCAGAGGGCCCCAGCTGCAGCCTCAGGCCTTCCCCCCCCCGACGGTTTGCCAGCTCTGGCCACCATTATTGTTGTCATTTTCAGAGGGCAAAGGCTTCAGATGGTGCCGCCGCCTGGGGGCGCCCCCTCAAGGCCTCCTGCCGACCTGGGCAGTGCCTGCCTCTCCCAGTGGGACAGTCGCCCACCCACGACCTCGGGAGGCCTCGGGTTGGCCCACCCTCCTTGCGGAAACCGCGCGCCGTCCCTCATTGGACAGGGCTCTCGGAGGCGGCCTGTTACTTGGGCCGATGGCCCAGGTGAGGAGGGGGGGAGGTGTGGGGGGGGGGGGGGGGGGCACCATCGGGAGTCGGGATCTGTGTGTGACCGGGATGCCTTACAATCTTCTAAGTTGAGGAATGAAATTCCACCCTCTATCCATGCTCGCCCCCGCAAGTGGGGGGGGGGGGGGGGGGGGGTGTGTCAGAGGGTGGGCCCAAGAGCAGAATCCAGCCCGTTTCTCACATCCCGGTGCCCGCTGGACCCCGTTGGGTGGGCGGGTGGCAGTTGAGGCCTCATCTCTGCTGATTCCCAGGGAGAATAGCTGATGGACAACTCAGTGTCCAGCACGAACCCGGTGGGGATAACATCCCAACAAAATGTTACCGCCCTCTGAGGGGAGCTTGGGGGAGGAAAATGAGAGGGAAAAGGCCCAGTGAGTCCCGGTTAGGGGACGGGTAATCGCTGAAACAGGAAGGCTGGCACGGGGAAGGGGATTCTGCGGCGGGAAGAACATCAATGACTGCGTGGCACCGTGCTTGGGGGTGAAACGCCTGCCAGAGTTGAACAGCTGAAGGCACCTGGAGGCTGTGAGAGGTAGATGTGAAGCTGGCAGCATTGGCAGAGTGAGCTGAAGTATCTGAATTTTTTTTTAATTAACATTTTATTGAGGTAATTTTGGTATTGTAACAACAACACAATAAACAATGTACATGAAACTATAAACATAGTGCAAAAGCCGTCTCCCTCCCTTACAGGCCCCACCTTTATTAACCCCCTACTCTAAGCTAAACTAAACCCCCCTCCCCGCCGTCTGCTGACGATTAATTTTCCGCGAAGAAGTCGACGAATGGTTGCCACCTCCGGGTGAACCCTAACAGTGACCCTGGGAGTACCGTGCCGGCAGGAACGGCAGAGGCGCAGTTACCAACACCCCCAGACTGGTGCCCTGGCATGAAGCCGCCTCCATACGCTCCCATGCCGACCCCTCCCCCACCACCCACTTCCTGATCATGGCTATATTCGCCGCCCAGTAATAGTTACTAAAATTTGGCAGCGCCAGCCCGCCCTCTCCCCGACTCCGCTCAAGCATTACCTTCCTTACCCGCGGGGTCTTGCCCGCCCATACAAAGCCAGAGGTCACTTTGTTGACCCATTTAAAAAAGGACCGCGGAATAAAGATGGGGAGACATTGAAACACGAACAGGAATCTCGGGAGGACCGACATCGTCACCTTCTGCACCCTCCCAGCTAATGACAACGGGAGCGCGTCCCATCTCCGAAAATCGTCCTTCATTTGGTCTACTAGTCGGGCCAGATTTAATTTATGCAGCCGGTCCCATTCCCGCACCACTTGAATGCCGAGCTACCTAAAGCTTCCCCCGACTAATCTAAACGGCAGCTCCCCCAATCGCCTCTCCTGTCCCCTCGCCTGGACCACAAACATCTCACTTTTCCCCATATTTAGCTTATACCCCGAAAACCGGCCAAATTCCCCTCGAATCCTCATGATTTCTTCCATCCCCTCTAACGGTCCGATACATACAGAAGCAGGTCCTCTGCATAGAGCGGCCTCCATACGCTCCCATGTCGACCCTTCCCCCACCACCCACTTCCTGATCATGGCTCGCCCCCCCCCCCCCCCCCCCCCCCCCGGACCAGCCCATTCCAGCCCCTTGAAGCTCTCAGAGCAATTGCCAATGGTTCTATAGCCGGCGCGAACAACAGTGGGGAGAGGGGGCATCCCTGTCTCGTCTCCCGGTGTAGCCTAAAATAGTCCGATGTTGTCCTATTCGTCCGTACACTTGCCACAGGAGCCTGATACAGCAACCTGACCCAATCAATAAAGCCCCACCCAAATCCGAAACATCCCAGTACCTCCCACAGATAATCCCATTCTACCCGATCAGAAGCCTTTTCTGCATCCATTGCGATCACTACCTCCACCTCCCTACCTTCCGGGGGCATCATGATCACATTTAACAGCCTTCTTACATTGGCCACCAACTGCCTACCCTTAACAAACCCTGTCCGGTTCTCCCCAATAACGTCCAGTACACAATCCTCAATCCTGGAGGACAAAATTTTGGCCAGCAGTTTGGCGTCCACATTCAACAGGGATATCGGCCTGTAGGACCCACACAGCTCCGCGTTCTTGTCCCGCTTCAGGATCAGCGAAATCGTGGCCTGTGACATCGTCAAGGAGCCATGACATCTCTCCCCTTGCCCATCTCCACCATTAAGGCCTCCAGTACCTCATTTGTGACCCAGGCGCCTTCTCTCTGACCTGTTGCTCAATTTTCCTCATCTATACGTGCAGCAACATTGTTAATCAGTCTCCTGTAATTCAGTGCCCCTAAGGAGGACAGACTGTCTTTAAGAGCAGGAGGCCGGCACCACGTGCTATTAGCAGTGCTGCTTGACTCCCTGCTGAACAGGGAGGTGTACAACAGTAAGAGATGCACTCGGCACTCTGATCCAATCAGATAGAAGAGGCGAGGAACCTCCTCCTCAACAGGTGTGGGCAGTTCATGATTCACGACCACCTGCGTCCAAAAAAGATGGGGACCAATTTGTAGCCCTTAGTTACTCCCAATTCACCAAGCGCACTAGCGACACCTGGTGTTCGGAGGATGATTTTTGCCCATTTCCAATTTTCATATTTCGACACTGCACTAACTTCAGATTCCTAGATAGGACTGTGATTTCAATTTTTATCTGAATGAATTTTATTCCAATTGTTACTGCATCTGAGGCTGGTGACTCTCTCTCTCTCTGTTGGCCTTTTGCACAGCTCCTGATTTTGACCACGCCTTCAGCTGCCTGGGGGGTCCAGAGTTCCGGAATTCCTTCCCTAAACCTCTCCGACTCTCTCCTCCATCCAGACGTTCCACAAGACTAATAAAACGAAGGGTTTTGGCCACTTCTTCATATCTCCTCATGTAAATTTTAGTAACCCAGGAGCAGGAGGAGGCCATTCAGCCCCTCCACCGTGTTCAGCCAGCCAATCAATCGTTCAATGAGGAGCAGGGCTGAGCTGTGATCTAACTCCACACACACACACACCCGCCTTTGGAACACCGGTCCATTGATATTTTTGGACGACAATAAATGATCAACCCCAGATTCAAAGTCAACAATCGACCGTCGTTTATGGAGCAGAATTCCAAACTTCTCCCACTCCTTGTACGGGTGTGTCACAGTGTTTCCTAATTACACTCCTGGAACGTCTGGATCTCATTTTTAGGTTATCCCCCTCCCTCCACCCCTCCCCTGCCCAACCCCCCCACTCCCTAAACGGTCCCAGACTCCCCAAACCCAAATTTTGTTGATGATAGCGCCCCCCCAGTGAAGAACCTTGGTATGGGTTTACTCCATGAAAGGTGCTATATAAATGCAAGGCGCTGGTGTGGTCACGGCTGTCACTCCAGTGGTTGATTCGAGGGGGTCGCTTAATCCCATTTAGATTTTTAGTTGACTGCTCGAAAGAGTGGAGTGGGGCAAATGGGTGTCTGGGGAGGCATCTAAAGGACCCCTTCCCCCAGCCGTGAGGTCAATCTCTTGAGTCATAGATACAGAGAACATGCAGTGCAGAAGGAGGCCATTCGGCCCATCGAGTCTGCACAAACCCATTTAAGCCCTCACTTCCACCCTGTCCCCATAACCCAATAACCCCTCCTGACCTTTCTGGACACTAATGGCAATTTATCATGGCCAATCCACCTAACCTGCACGTCTTTGGACTGTGGGAGGAAACCGGAGCACCCGGAGGAAACCCACGTAGACACGGGGAGAACGTGCAGACTCCGTACAGACAGTGACCCAGCGGGGAATCGAACCTGGGACCCTGGAGCTGTGAAGACACAGTGCTAGCCACGTGTGCTACCGTGCTGGCCACACATTGGTTGCGCAGCAAGGTGGAGGAAGCCTTAGTCGGAAGCACAGGCCGTCACAACCCTGGCGGGAATATTGTCAGGCCTGTGGTCTTTCCTCTATCGAGTGCATTCAACTGTTTCTCAATAAGGAACAGCTTGGATCAAACCGGCAGGAGACTGACATTCGTGATGGTGGGTGCTACAGGAAGAGGCGGCGACGGATCATCCAATCGGCCCCTCCGGCCTCAGCTGCCTTCAAACACTTAGAGATTTTTTCCCTGGAGTGCTGGGCTCCGCCATCATTGAGGATGGGGACGGCACAGTGGTTAGCACTGCTGCCTCACAGCGCCAGGGTCCCGGGTTTGATTCCAGCCTCGGGACACTGTCTGTGCGGAGTCTGCACGTCCTCCCCCTGTCTGCGTGGGTTTCCTCCGGGTGCTCTGGTTTCCTCCCACAGTCAAAGATGTGCAGGTTAAATGGATTGGCCATGCTAAATTGCCCCTTAGCATCCAGGGATGTGTAGGTTAGGTGGGGTTGCAGGGATGGTGCTGGGTGGATAGGGGTGTGGACATGGGTAAAGTGCTCTTTCGAAGGGTTGGTGCAGACTTGATGGGCCAAATGGCCTCTTCCTGCACTGTAGGGATGTTATACAATATGACATTCATGGAGCCTCCTCCTCCTGGTAGTTTCATTGTCCACTACTATTCTTGACTAGAGGAGGTTTGAACAGAGCCTAGATTTGCTTCATTAAATGTGGGATCGCTTAGTTTGGTCCACAGCATGCTACATCTCTTTGGCCATATGTTGTAGCTTCACCAGATTAACTCTTGCCGCTGAAGACTTGGGTTTGATCCCAGCCCCGGGTCACCGTCTGTGTGGAGTTTGCACATTCTCCCCGTGTTTGCGTGGGTTTCGCCCCCACGAACCCAAAGATGAAAAAAAAATTAAATGAAAATCGCTTATTGTAGCAAGTAGGCTTCAAATTAAGTGAAAAGCCCCTAGTCGCCACATTCCGGCGCCTGTTCGGGCAGGCTGGTACGGGAATTGAACTGTGCTGCTGGCCTGCCTTGGTCTTCTTTCAAAGCCAGCGATTTAGCCCTGTGCTAAACCAGCCCCAGATGTTAGGTGGATTGGCCACGCTAAATTGCCCCTTAATTGGAAAAAAAAATTGGAAACTCTTTAATTTATTTTTAAAAAAAAGGTCAACTCTTGCCTTTTCATTTACTTTAAATTTTAGAGTACCCAATTCATTTTTTCTAATTAAAGGGGATTTAGCATAGCCAATCCACCTACCCTGCACATCTTTGGGTTGTGGGGGCGAAACCCACACAGACAGGGGGAGAATGTGCAAACTCCACACGGACAGTGACCCGGAGCCGGGATCGAACCCGGGACCTCGGCGCCGTGAGGCAGCAGTGCTAACCACTGCGCCACCGTGCTGCCCTAACCCTTGCTTTTTAGGTACATCTGCTGCTGCGCTCATTGAAGCAGGGTTGGTCTCCTGGCAACGGAGGACTGAGGGAGATGCTGCACCATCAGGTTGCAGATTGAGGTTGGGTACAATTCTGCTGACGATGGTCCACAGCCCTCATGGGAGTCCCATTTTGAGCTGCTGGATCTGTTTCAAATCTCTCACTTTTGGCACGGTGGTAGTGCCACACAGCATGTCCTGCGTGCGAAGACCAGATTTTATCTCTATGAAGGAGAATGTGGTGGTCACTCCTAGCCGAATCTCTTAAGGGCTTTGGTAGCTGAAGCCACGGCCTTCACTGGCAAAGCAATTAAAATCTGAGGCTCAATAGGATGGCTCACGACCACCTTATCAATTAGGGATGGACATGTCCCGGTTAAAGAATATTTTAAAACCGCAGCCACGCTCAAGGGGCCAGAAATGGCGTTGCACCGAGACCTGGGAGGGCGCAGTGCCCAGCCTGCGTTGTGTTCGTGGAGAACCGATGCCAGTTGGGAAGGTGAACTGGCATCACTGGTCTCGATGCCCAGGGTAAAGGATGGGGGTGGGGGACACGAGAGGGAGAATCACCTCTTGATCGTCGTGTGAGGATGTTGGGGGAGGGACGGATCGAGCTCCGCTGTGATAGGCTCTCCTCACGCACATTAGCCAGAAAATCAACCTGCCAACAGACGTTGGGTGCAACAATCCCACCCCCCCCCCCCCCCCCCCCCCCCCCCGGCCCGGTGGAACCATTCCCCACCATTCAGGGAGAACTGTGGGACAAAAAGCACATTTCTGTCAACACTCAGTATTCGCTGATATGTACCTGGACAGGTGAACTGTATGGGCACTGAATCCCCCGTTATTTACATCTTGGGGGTTACCATTGGTCAGAAACTGAACTGGATCCAGCCATATAAATACTGTGGCTGCCAGAGCAGGTCAGAGGCTGGGAATCCTGCGGAGAGTAACTCACCTCCTGACTCCCCAAAGCCTGTCCACCATCTACAAGGCACAAGTCAGGAGTGTGATGGACTCTCCACTTGCCTGGATGAGCGCAGCTCCAACACTCAAGAAGCTCGACACCATCCAGGACAAAGCAGCCCCGCTTGATTGGCACCCCATCCACCGCCTTCAACACTCCCTCCCTCCACCACCGACTCCCAGTGGCAGCAGCAACTCGCCAAGTCTCCTTTGACACTACCCTGTGACCTCAACGCCAATTATTTCCGCACTGTCCCCATATCCCTCGATAGCTATAGGTGCAAGAATAGGCCATTCGGCCCTCGAGCCAGATCTACCATTCAACTGGAAAGACAAGGGCGGTAAATGTATGAGGGACACCACCACCTGGAGGCTCCCCCTCCAAGTCACTCACCATCCCAATTTGGAAATATAATCGGCCGTTCCTTCACTGTCGCTGGGTCAAAATCCTGGAGCCCCCACCCTAACAGCACGGTGGGTGTACCTACACCTCAGGGACTGCAGCGGCTCAAGAAGGCGGACTCACCCACCACCTTCTCAAGGGGCAATTAGGGATGGGCAATAAATAGTGGGACTAACCAGTAACCCTGCATCCTGTGCAAGAATTAAAATAATAAAATGAATACCTCGACCGGTTGTAAGACTTTGGCTAAATTATATCGAGCGGCTTAAAGCATTCTATCGACCAGGCGATGCAGTCCAGTACAAGTAACGCCAAATCCCAACTATTTGATAGTGGGTGTTTTAGGCCGTGTTCCACTTTGACAGTACGTCCAGGCGCAGGGGGGGGGGGGGGGGGAGAGCGTTTTCAAACTGGGGGGGGGGGGGGGGGGGGTTGCTAATTCTCCTGAATTGGGCGTTATTAGGGTCAAAGTTGAGGGGGTTAAGGTGAGATTGACTATGAGGGACATTATTGGGAGATTGGCAAGACGCCAAGATTAGACCGTTTCCCGCTCACCCACGACAAGATGACGTGCAAGTAGCCACTCGTGAGAAGGAGGCTGAAAACCCGACATTGGGAAAACAAGGAAAATGGAGGGCTGGCGGTAAGGATTCTGAAGGAATTCAAAATGATTTAAATAAGGTTTTTTTTTTAAAAACGTAAATCATTACCGCGCACAGGAATGTTACAAAAAATACATTAATGAAGGTGGCAATACTATAACATCTTGTAACCCTTCGATTTTATTTTAGTTCTTCATTCCTTATATGCTCAAAGTCTTCATCGGGATGCAGTCCTCCCTCAGCACCACCAAATCAATGTTGAAATATTGGGATTTTTTAGAGGAGAGTGGAGTGTCGAGAGTGACTGACCGAGCAATGTCCGTCGACTTGGAGCCAGCAAAGAACTTCAGGAGGGGCGCCAGGCCCTTTGTCATATCACTGCGGGCCCCCTCGTTGACCAGACAGTAAAGGATGGGGTCAGCCACGCAGTTGAGGCTGGTGAGGGCCAGTGAGACATGGTAGGCCGTGAAGACGTTCTCCTCGAAGCTGCAGTCCCAGGGTCTGCTCAGGTACATGACGCTCCGCAGGAGCAGGATGATGTGGTACGGCGCAAAGCACAGCAAGAGGATAATGATGAGGCTCAACGCCAGGCGCTTGATCTTCGCCTTCTCCCCCTTCTCTGTCGACAGGTTCCCTTTGATCGCCTTGAGGATTCCCTGGTAGGAGAAGAGCATCAATATCCAGGGGAACAGGAACCCGATGAAAACTCGGTAAAGGTTCATCTGTGCTACCCACCTCTCCATGGGGTACTTCTCAAAGCAGAAGGTGTGGTTGAAGCGGTCTTCGAAGAGCTCGTTGTGGAAGAGAGGGGCACAGTTGGCCCCAATCTCGATTGTCCAGACCACCACGCTGGTGATGACCGCGGTTTTCACCCGCCGGATCTTGGCGAACCTCAATGGGTGGGCCACGGCCAGGTAGCGGTCAACCGAGATACAGCTGAGGAAGGCAATGCTGATGTAAATGTTGGTGTAGAGGATGAAGCCAAAGAGTTTGCAGGATTCCGGGCCCAGAATCCAATTGTCCTGGTGGAGGAAATAGTTAATCCACGGCGGCAAGGTGGCGATGTAGAGGAGGTCGGAGATGGACAGGTTGAGGAGATAGACGCCCAGCTCGTTCCTCTGCTTGACCTGCAGGTACGCTGCCCACAGAGCTAGGCAGTTGGTCGGCAGTCCAATCACGATGACGAGGATGTACAGGGTTGGTGGGAAGAGGCTGTCGAGTCTGGAATCGACGTCGCAGCTATCATAGCTGGTGTTGCACATTTTGGGTTCTGCACAAGCTTGGCGAGCTGTCACAATCTTTGTAACCCGGTCAAACCCATCGCCCGGAACACATCACCAGCCGAGTAACTGACAGTGAAGATCAGCCAACCCAGCCAATTCACAATGTTCCATTGACGAGTGAGCGACTGCTTTCGCTAAAGGCCGAATTCCAACAATGAGACGACAATCTTAACAAACTGTGCCCAGCGTCGCCCCAATCATTTGAAAGTTAGGTGGCACAGGCGTTGGATGCTGATGGGTGCCCTGTCGACCAGTGCCTGAAAAACAAAACGGAATTACTTATTTTAGCAATAGTCGCTACGATACATCGGGTCACTGTACAACAGTTAATGGGCCTGCACCATTCTGCTCTCCTGCTGGTGAATGGTTCCATATGCAAAGCAAATTCCTCCCTCAATGTGGGCGGCACAGGGGTTAGCACTGCTGCCTGGCAGCTCCAGGGTCCCAGGTTTGATTCCCGGCTCGGGTCAATGTCTGTGCGGAGTCTGCACGTTCTCCCCCGTGTCTGCGTGGGTTTCCTCCGGGTGCTCCGGTTTCCTCCCACAGTCCAAAGGTGTGCAGGTTAGGTGGATTGGCCGTGCTAAATTGCCCCTTAGTGTCCAAAGGTTAGATGGGGTTACAGGATTACGGGGTTAGGGTGGGGGAGTGGACCCAAGTAGGACGCTCTTTCACAGGGTCAGCGTAGACTTGATGGGCCAAATGGCCTCCTTCTGCATTGTGGGGATTCTATGATACCATGAATATCCCATTCTTCACATTTGGAACTCGGGAGCGTGCATCCTCAAGCTATTCAACTGTGGTGGGCAGACAAACCTGATCAAGACATCACCCGAGACCCAGACTTTTCACATCTCAGAGGATAGTATTTATGCAAGGGAATTTCTTTTTTTAAATTAAAAAAAAAATTTGGAGTACCCAATTCATTTTTTTCCAATTAAGGGGCAATTTAGCGTGGCCAATCCACCTAGCCTGCACATCTTTGGGTTGTGGGGGCGAAACCCACGCAAACACGGGGAGAATGTGCAAACTCCACACGGACAGTGACCCAGAGCCGGAATCGAACCTGGGACTTCGGCGCCGTGAGGCAGCAGTGCTAACCACTGCGCCACCTTGCTGACCACGCAAGGGAATTTCTTTGACTGATTTTTTACAAAACCATTTGCCCAAGCAGAAGAATGTATGAAATGGACACAGGGATTCCGATCCATCAACTCAATCTACACCTCCCGCTGCCTGGGGAAAGCGGGATGCATGATCAAAGACCCCTCCCACCCGGCTTACTCACTCTTCCAACCTCTTCCAATCGGGCAGGAGATTGAAAAGTCTGAGAACACGCACGAACAGATTAAAAAACAACCTCTTTCCTGCCGTTACCAGACTCCTAAACGGCCCTCTTATGGACTGATCTAATCTCTCTGCACGTTTTCTCCACAGAGTAGTACCACACTCCGTATGCTTCACCCAATGCCTGCGTCTATGTATTTGCATAGTGTGTTCATCATATGTCCTATGTTTGTCTCATGTATGGAATGATCTGTCCGGACTGAACGAAGAACTTTTCACTGTACCTCTGTACAAATAAACCCAAATCCAAATCCAATCCCTCGAGGCTGTTCCGTCCTTCAATAAGATCATGTTGGATCTTCAGCCTCCGCTCCCACCCGCTCTGCGGATCCTTGGCTCAAATGCCTTTGATGCAAGGGAGTGCGAGGAACTGAAACCGCATAAATACCTGTACCAGCATCTATTTGAAACAAGAAAGTAATTGATGATACTTGCACCTGGCGTTTTTGTGGTTTGACACTGGCATATCTTCAGTGGCATCCATTTGACCCCAAGACCTCGGGAACCTATCTCTGGCTTTAACATTGATTCCTGTGGGGAACCGTGCTTCTCTTAAAGTGTCGCTTATCAGTGAGGACTCTCTGCAGCTGGTGCCTGGGAATGCATTGCAAGTGCAGGGCTAAGGATCAAGTGCTGGAAAGTGGAATTAGTTTGGGTGGCTCATCTCTCAGCCAGCACAGACACGATGGGCCGAGTGGCCCTTTTCTGTAAACACTCTGATGATACTAGTTAATGAAGGTGGCACAAATGCTAATCTCATAGAATCATTGAATCCCTACAGTACAGAAGGAGGCCATTCGGCCCATCGAGTCGTCACCGACCCGCCACTGGAGCACCCCACCTAGGCCCAGCCCCCCCTCCCCCGACCTGTCCCCGTAACCCCACCTAACCTTTTGACACATGGGGGTAATTCCGCCTGGCCAATCCACCTATCCCGCGCATCGTTGGACTGTGGGAGGAAACCGAAGCACCCAGAGGAAACCCACGCAGACACGGGGAGAACGTGACAGCTATTGAAACAATGGCAAAATGAGGACGCTGTGGGGAGGGTCGTCCAGTCAGGTCAAAGGTGCATTGCTAGAAAATCTGCCCCAAGTCCTGAGGCAGTCTGGCGCACGTGACCCCAGACCCCACAGCAGCGCGGGAATTGCAATGGTTCAAGGTGCCATCTCATCCACCACCTTCCTACGGGCAATTAGGGACGGGCAACGAATGCTCACATCGTAAGAAGAAATTTTTAAAAAGCAGAGTGTTCAGGTTGGAGTTCCGGTTGCTCGAAGCAAGGAAAGGTTTCCCGGCAGAGGGCCCGAATGGCTTTGGACGCTGGAGGCTAATCTTCACTCGAGGCGTGGACTAGCGGGGTCTAGATTGAGGTTCCAAACATAATGGAAATTAAACCCATGTGGTTTCTGGGGCGGCACGGTGGTTAGCACTGCTGCCTCACAACGCCAGGGACCCGGGTTCGATTCCCGGCCTCGGGTCACTGTCTGTGCGGAGTCTGCACGTTCTCCCCGCGTCTGCGTGGGTTTCCTCCGGGTGCTCCGGTTTCCTCTCGCGGTCCAAAGATGTGCAGGGTAGGTGGGGTTATAGGGTTACGGGGTGGGCGGGAGTGGGCCTGGATAGGGTGCTCTTTCGGAGGTTCGTTACAGTCTCGAGGGGCCGAAGGGCCTCCTTTTGGCTGCAGGAAATTTATGGTTCCAAGTGGCTGGATTTACGCTTCGACAAACGATCACCCTGGAGGCGAAGGTGATAGTGATTCCTGGTGTGACTGAGTTCCGACAGGGACTCACAGCTCCGGGAAAGGAGGCCTCCCGTGCATGAGGTCCTGGATTTTGGCCCTGATGTGCCGACTGGGCGATCTGGGCTGGCTAATCCCCCAGACGGGAAGCTCTAACTTGGATGACCTCCCGGGGCCCTGAGAGAATGACGCAGAGAACACAAAAGCACAGCCCCCACCGCGCCCAAACTGACAACTAACGCCAGAGATGTTGAGTGGAGTTTGCGGGCTTCGTGTTGGCTGACAACTGATTGTTAAGCAGCCCCTATGTTGACTAAACATTTAAGTCACTGTTGACTCCACACCGGCCCCCATCCTGGTAGAGACTACCTCCATTGTGAACTTTGCAACAGAGCCCAGGGTCCTGTGCAACGTTTGAGCAGGTTCCGCATTCCGGACGCCTAATTGCCCGTGTCCGTGTGTGGATTGCGTGCCTGCATATTCCCCCGTTGAATGTTGCCGATCCGGTTTGCCCACTCCGATGTTCCGCTGGTGTCTCAAAGCTGTCTCTGCACCCACCTAAACTCCAGGGCGCTCCTGTGGGATCATCGCCATGAAAAGGGGACGGCGTCGGTCGCTATGGGGGGTCCACCAATCTGTAGGGCCCTGCTCCCCTCCCAGAGGCCACAGAGGTAACGGTAAATGTGACTGTACACGTTCTGGCTCTCTCGAGGCCAGTGGTTATTGGGTTCGGGCACAGAGCATTACATAGCACAGGAACAGGTCTGCGTTGCTGTTTATACTGCATGCTACCCCTTCGAACATGCGAGCCAGGAACAGGAGTAGGCCACTCGGCCCCTCCAGCCTGCTCCGCCATTCAATAAGATCATCCCACCCTCACCTTTCTCCCTCATGCGCAATCCACAGACTCAGGGGAATGCTCCGGAATCCCAGGTTCAAATCCCACCAGGGCAGACTGTGAAATTTCAATTCACTAAAAAAAAAAAATCTGGAATGAAAAGGCTAATGATGGCCACGAAACCCGTTGTTGTTCGTCGTAAAAACCCATCGCTTTCGGGAAGGAAATCTGCCGTCCTTACCCGGTCTGGCCTACATGTGACTCCAGACCCATATAGCGATGGGGTTGACTCTTCACTGCCCCTCTGAAATGGGCCCCAAGCGAGACACTCAGTTCAAGGGGCAATTAAGGATGGGCAACAAATGCTGGGCCCGGCCCAGGGAGAACCAAATCCTGTGGAAGAATAAACAAAAAAAAAAGATTTGCCTCCACCACTCCCCCAGGGTAGCCAGTTCCACAAAAGCACCACTCTCTGGCCGGTGGAATTATCAACTGCATTTGCCGCCTCAAATTGTGGCCTTCCCACCATGAGATAGATTTGCATTTATATAGCGGCCAATGAATGTTACATAGAACATAGAACAGTACAGCACAGAACAGGCCCTTCGGCCCTCAATGTTGTGCCGAGCCATGATCACCCTACTCAAACCCACATAACCGAACAACCCCCCCCCCTTAACCTTACTTTTTATTAGGACACTACGGGCAATTTAGCATGGCCAATCCACCTAACCCGCACATCTTTGGACTGTGGGAGGAAACCGGAGCACCCGGAGGAAACCCACGCACACAGGGGGAGGACGTGCAGACTCCACACAGACAGTGACCCAGCCGGGAATCGAACCTGGGACCCTGGAGCTGTGAAGCATTTATGCTAACCACCATGCTACCCTGCTGCCCCCTAAGTGCTTTACAGCCAACGTGGTACTTTTTGAGGTGCAGTCAACGTTGTAATGTAGGAGTGGAATCCTGCCCTCGATGCCAATGCTTATCAAACCCCCTCGTAATTTTAAAGAGCTGTATCTGACCCCCCACCATAACCTTTGCCTAAATGGGGCTGGATTCTCCGGCATCCTAGCCGCGGATCTCTCGGTGGCAGGAGGCGGCTCGCCGTTCACTGGCGGCAGGACTCTCTAGTCCCGCCGCTCTCAATGGGGTTTCCCATTGGTCCCACCGCCCGCCGTCGGGTAACCCACGGGTGGGGGGGTGCGCCGCCGTCCGCCCATAATCCTTCCCGGTCGGTACAGCCAGCCATGGTTTGGTTGTACAAGGTGCTGCCGGTGTCGCCGTGGGTTTTTATTTGCCTCTGGCTTCAATGGCGGCGCTCCCGGAATCAGGAATAGGCCCAAACGTAATCACGGGCACGTCAAATTGTCCTTTGGGCGACATTTCCCACAGGCGGGAGGGAGGTCAATGGGCTTTTGAAAAGCTCGCCGCATTTTCCAGCCCCACCCCTTCTGTGACAGGGTCGCAGAATTCAACCCCATATCTAACAGCGCCCAGAATCTGTCCAGGTACAAATGAAATCTTTTCAATCATCTATTTTGCCAACGGTGGCATGTTGGACCTTAATCCTCTTGAACTGTTTTGGTATCTCTGTTGGGCAGCCCGGTAGCACAGTGGTTAGCACAATTGCTGCACAGCTCCAGGGTCCTAGGTTCGATTCCCGGCTTGGGTCACTGTCTGTGCGGAGCCTGCACGTTCTCCCCCGTCTCTGCGTGGGTTTCCTCCGGGCGCTCCGGTTTCCTCCCACAGTCCAAAGATGTGCAGGTTAGGTGGATTGGCCGTGATAAATTGCCCTTAGTGTTGGGTGGGGTTACTGGGTTATGGGGATAAGGTGGAGGTGTTGACCTTGGGTAGGGTGCTCTTTCCAAGAACCAGTGCAGACTCGATGGACCGAATGGCCTCCTTCTGCACTGTAAATTCTGTGAACGAGAAACGATTTAGATCGACTCGCACCAGATTCTGCCCGTCTAAGGTTTCCATCCAAGCCCAGATCTGATGAATCTAATCCACAAAGTTTCTCCACAGGATTGTTAGTGTGTGGAACGAGGCCGCTCGGCCCATCTGGTCTCCGCCTCTTTCTGAATGAGCAATTGCCTTGACGCCGTCCTCCCACCTTCTCCCCCTAACGCTGCACGCTCTCCCTTTTCCGATAACAGCCCCTTTGGTTGAACGCCCTCCCTCCTCTTTCTGCTGACTGGGTGAATCAGAAGACTCCCCATCTCAGTATTCGAGCACGCAAAAAGAAAATCAAGTGAGGCACTCCGACGCAGTACCCGAGGGAGCGCCGCAGTGTTGGGAGCGCTGTCGTCCGGATGAAACGCTTGCACAGCGTGAGGGAAATGAGCGTGGCGGGAGACATTCCTGCCCAATATTAACTTCCTCCATCAACCTCGCAAGCCACGAATCAGCTGGTTACTGTTGCATTGCTGTTTGTGGGATCCTCCTGTGCCCTGTGCCGCACTGCGACTAGAATTCATTGGCTGTAAGGCGCCTTGTGACGTCTGGTGGTCATGACAGGCTCTAGATAAATGCAAGCTTTTTTTGTGGGTGCGAGGGAGTGGCAGGGGTCAACCGCAGGGTCCAGGAGCTAGAAAATTATGCCCATCATTTTGTCAGTGACCATGTAACTACTTGTTTTCAAGGCAAGAACATTCCCCAATTCCCACAAGTTTGTTTGCTCTGGCCGCAGAATATTATCATGCTTTGGCAAGCCACTGAAAGAAATTGCGCCAAATGCAGATTCCCTCGTGGGTATATTCTCCTCGGCAGTCAGACCCTCCTCAGAGTGAACAGTCATCGGCGTAGAAAGGCCATTTTCTCCCCAGTACTCTAACTCTCGAATCACGGTAGTTAATGGTGGATGGCGCTGTTGAATCACAGCGCCAGAGTCCCGGGTTCGATTCCCGGTTTGGGTCACTGCCTGTGCGGAGTCTGCACGTTCTCCCCCGTGTCTGCGTGGGTTTCCTCCGGGTGCTCCGGTTTCCTCCCACAAGTCCCGAAAGACGTGCTTGTTAGGTGAATTGGGCATTCTGAATTCTCCCTCCGTGTACCCAAACAGGCGCCGGAATGTGGCGACTAGGGGCTTTTCACAGTAACTTCATTGCTGTGTTAATGTCAGCCTACTGGTGACACTAATAAAGATTATTATACATTTTCCCCCCTTTATTGCTCCATGGGAATGTGGGTGACATTGGGACAAGGCCAAGCAATTGTTTCCCATCCCTAATTGCCCCTCACACTTGAGGGTCTCGCTCGCCCATTCCTTGGTCAACCCGGAGTCACATGTAGGCATCATAAAACGGATTACCTGGTCGCGATCGCCTTGCTGTTTTTGGGATAATATTCATCTTTATTGCCACAAGTAGGCTGACATTAACATCGCAATGAAGTTACTGTGAAAAGCCCCTAGTCGCCACATTCCGGCACCTGTTCGGGTACACGGAGGGAGAATTCAGAATGTCCAATTCACCTAACAGCATGTCTTTTGGGACTTGTGGGAGGAAACCGGAGCACCCGGAGGAAACCCACGTAGACACAGTGAGAATGTACAGACTCCACACAGACAGTGACCCCAAGCTGGGAATCGAACCCGGGACCCTGGAGCTGTGAAGCAGCAGTGCTACCCACTGTGCTACCGTGTTGCCCCAATCTTGCGCTGTGTGTGTTTCCTTTACAACAGTGATGACACTTCAAAAGTACCTCATTGGCTGAAAAGCACTTCAAAGTATCCGGAGGTTGTCCATAGAGCACGTGGAACCCTGTAGTTCAGAAGGAGGCCATTTGGCCCATTGAGTCTGCATTGACCCTCTGAAAGACCCGATCAAAGCCCGCTCCCCCTCCCTATCCCTGTCCCATCTATCCTGCACATCTGTAGACAGTGAAGGGTAATTTAAGCTGGCCAATCCACCTAACCTGCACATCTTGCACCTTCTGAAAAGATATGCGGGTTAGGTGGATTGGCCGTGCTAAATCGCCCCTTAGCGTCCAAAGATTAGGTGGGGTGACGGGGACAGGGCGGGGGATTGGGCCTCGGTACGGTCTTTCGGAAGGTTGGTGCAGACTTGATGGGCCGAATGGCCTCCTTCTGCACTGTAGAGATTCTATGATCTTTGGACTGTGGGAGGAAACCGGAGCACCCGGAGGAAACCCACGCAGACACGGGGAGAACGTGCAGACTCCGCACAGACAGTGACCCGAGCCGGGAATCGAACCCGGGTCCCTGGCGCTGTGAGGCAGCAGTGCTAACCACTGCGCCGCTGTGCTAGAGAAACCAGAGTCTCTCATTCGCTGAGGACTTTTACAGATTCAGATCTGTGAGAACCGTCATTGGGAGCAAAGGTGCTAAGAGGTGGGAGAAGAAATTCCTCCTCATTTGTATCTGAAATCCCGAGTTCGAGATTCTTCCATGAGGGGAAATATCGGCTGGAGACCTCTGTTCCCACCGGCAGCGTACATCCGCCCATGGCTTTCCCGACAGCAATGGGATGGCTTCAATGGAAAATCCCGCTGACGGCGTGGAGGGGGGGGGGGGGGGGGGGAGGGGGTGGGATTAACCGGAAAATCCCACCCACACTCTCGGCATCCACCTCATCCCGCCCCCTCAGAATCTTACACATTTCAACAAAGTCGCCTCTCGGTCTTGCAAACTCCGATGCGCATGGGCCCAGCCTGCTCAACAAAGAACAATGAACAAAGAAAAGTACAGCACAGGAACAGGCCCTTCGGCCCTCCAAGCCCGTGCCGACCATGCTGCCCGTCTAAAATAATATCTTCTACACTTCTGGGGTCTGTATCCATCTATTCCCATCCTATTCATGTATTTGTCAAGATGCCCCTTAAACGTCACTATCGTCCCTGCTTCCATCGCCTCCTCCGGCAGTGAGTTCCAGGCACCCACTACCCTCTGTGTAAAAAACTTGCCTCGTACATCTCCTCTAAACCTTGCCCCTCGCACCTTAAACCTAAGCCCCCTAGTAATTGACCCCTCTACCCTGGGGAAAAGTCTCTGACTATCCACTCTGTCTATGCCCCTCATAATTTTGTCGACCTCTATCAGGTCGCCCCTCAACCTCCGTCGTTCCAGTGAGAACAAACCAAGTTTATTCAACCTCTCCTCATAGCTAATGCCCTCCATACCGGGCAACATGCTGGTAAATCTCTTCTGCACCCTCTCTAAAGCCTCCACATCCTTCTGGTAGTGGCGACCAGAATTGAACACTATACTCCAAATGTGGCCTAACTAAGGTTCTATACAGCTGCAACATGACTTGCCAATCCTTATACTCAAAGCCCCGGCCAATGAAGGCAAGCATGCCGTATGCCTTCTTCACTACCTTCTCCACCTGTGTTGCCCCTTTCAGTGACCTGTGGACCTGTACACCTAGATCCCTCTGATTCTTCCACATGAAGACGGGATCCGCTGCCCTGGACTTCTTCTGGGTTTTCGCTCCCCGTTAGGGACATCTCTGCAAGATGGCCCCCTCCCGTCAGGGTCAGCGAGCTCTTATTGGTTGTGCCGTTGTCACCGTAGCTTCCAACAGCCTGGGAGCAATGAACAAGCTCTCCCCCCCCCCCCCCCCCCCCCACACGCACCTCACCCCATCCCGCACATTCCAAATAGCATTACTGGAAGATGCACCGTCAGAGGAACTGACTGAGCAAGTGTCTGTTGTATTATAATCCGCCTGAAACAATGACTGGACAGATTGGGAAACGTGAATCACAAATGTGCAGCTTATCCAAAAATAGAGTGGAAACGATCAGTGGGAGTGGTGAATAAAGGATGTGGACATAACTTTTGAATTATGTTCGCCTGCTCGGCTCCAAGAGGCCATCCATCGTCAGTGACTCTGCCCTGCTCTTCCCCCATTCTCTCCTGCCTCTGTTGTCGTGGTGTTGGCATCACCGCCTGATGTCCCTACCCTGCCGACATTTCCCTGGGGAGCTGGCGTAACCGGGCGTGGCCTGCCGATGAAAGCTTTCAAATGGGAATAATCTGAAGATGGGTCTTGGGGAATGTCAAGGGGAGCAGGGGCTGTGACTATTCCCCATGGCAGCTCGTTCCATTCTGGGGTTGTCGGGGGACCGCGACAGCGCAGGGAGAGGCCATTCAGCCCAGCGTGTCTGTGCCGGCCCTTCGAAAGAGCACTCTGTCCAGGTCCGCCCCTCCCACCCCCATCCACCCACTCTACCCCGCCCTATCCCCGGAACCTAACCTCCACGCCCCTGGACACCAAGAGGCACACCAAGTGGCCAATCCGCCTCACCCGCAGGACAAAAAATTGTTAATCCTCTGAAGTAGAAGCTAAAGGCGGCGGAGGATCGAGGGAAACAGAAGCAGAAAATCGCTGGGGAAATTCAACCGGGCCGGCAGCAAGAGAATCAGAGTTCACGTTCCCGGAAGACAGCCAAACCTCCTTCAAACATTAACTCTGGCCGGGATTTTCCTGCTCTTCCCACCAGCTGGATTTTACGGTCCTGCCGAATGTGAGGCCCCTCCCCCCCCCGCCCCCCCCCCCCCCCCCCCCCCCCCCCCCCCGGTGACTACCCGCTCCCTCCGGCCTCTGCTGGTGAGCCGCCCCCTCCGATGCTGGAAAGCCCGCCATGGGCGGAGGGGGGGGGCCTACTGGAAAATCCCGGGCCGGAATTTTCCGGTCGTAGGGATTCACTTTCCCCGCCCGGCAGTGCAGCCCCGCCCGGGGGTTTCCCGGCGGCGTGGGGCGGCTAGATTGACAAGCGGCGGGAAGATGGAATCCCGTCGCCGGCGAACGTCACGGCGTCGGGGAACATGCGGCTGGGGGAGGGCGAATCCATCCCCTTGCTCCCTGTTTCCCTCTCTGCGTTTCTCCGGCACTTTCTGCTTTTATTCTTGTTTTTGCGCTGCCTTGGCAACGTTGGTCTTTGGAGTTTGTGTGGTGGTTGGCTGCCACCAGCTACTACATGTTTCCGGCAATTCCCACCCACCAGTTCATTCCATACTTTTAAAAATTGTTGTGGTGTCGGGGTGTGGCCCGTACAAGGCTAACGTGGGATGAGTACAGTACCGCCCACTGTGAGAAGGCACATGACCCAGAGTTCACGTGGTGTTGGTTAGAGACATGTTCAGATCAAGTCGTGGCGATTTCCACAGAATCCCTACAGTACAGAAGGAGGCCGTTTGGCCCATCGATCCTCTGAAAGAGCCCCCTACCTAGGCCCACTCGCCCACCCTTTCCCCATAACCCTGTATCCGGTCTAATCTTTGGGCACTAAGGGCCAATTTATCATGGCCAATCCACCTAACCTGCACGTCTTTGGACTGTGGGAGGAAACCGGAGCGCCCGGAGGAAACCCATGCAGACATGGGGAGAAAGTGCAAATCCACACAGACAGTTAACCCAAAGCCCTAATTGAACCCGGGTCCCTGGCGTTGTGAGGCAGCAGTGCTAACCACTGTGCCACCCTACCGGCCATTAGCTCTGTGCCTGAGGCCTACATTATATATAAGATCATAAGAACTAGGAGCAGGAGCAGGAGTAGGCCATCTGGCCCCTCGAGCCTGCTCCGCCATTCAATGAGATCATGGCTGATCTTTTGTGGGCTCAGCTCCACTTTCCGGCCCGAACACCATAAACCATATAGTTAGAAATGTTTAACAAAGACATACTAAGGGCGGCACGGTGGCGCAGTGGTTAGCACTGCCGCCTCATGGCGCCGGGGACCTGGGTTCAATCCCGGCCCCGGGCCACTGTCCGTGTGGAGTTTGCACATTCTACCCGTGTCTACGTGGGTCTCGCCCCCACAACCCAAAGATGTGCAGGCTAGGTGGATTGGCCACGCTAAATTGCCCCTTAATTGGAAAAATAGAATTGGGTACTTTAAATTTATTTAAAATAAATAAAGACTTACTGATAGCATAGTTTGAAGACCTATGAAGAACCAACATCATTATGCAATTATTCCACGGGTCGCAGGCATCGCTGGGCATGGTCAACATTTGTTGCCCATCCCTAATTGCCCCTCAACCGGAGCGTCTCGCTCGGCCATCTCAGAGAAGCAGTTAGGAGTCATAGAATCATAGAATTTACAGTGCAGAAGGAGGCCATTCGGCCCATCGAGTCTGAACCAGCCCTTGGAAAGAGCAACCTACCCAAGCCCACATTTCCACCCTATCCCGATAACCCAGTAACCCCCACCTATCCTTTTTGGACACGAAGGGGCAATTTAGCACGGCCAATCCACCTAACCTGCACATCTTTGGACTGTAGGAGGAAACCGGAGCACCCGGAGGAAACCCACGCAGACACGGGGAGAGCGTGCAGACTCCGCACAGACAGTGACCCATGTTGGGAATTGAACCTGGGACCCTGGAGCTGTGAAGAAACTGTGCTAACCACTGTGCTACCGTGCCGCCCAGTCAACCACATCGCTGTGTGGGTCTGGAGTCACATGTCGGCCAGACTGGGTAAGGACGGCAGATTTCCTTCCCTAAAGGGGACATTAGTGAAGCAGATGGGGTTTTTACGGCAAATCGATGATCGTTGTCACGGTCGCCGTCACTAAAACCAGATTTCAATTCCAGATTTCATTAATTGAATTTAAATTCCACCAGCCGCCGGGGTGGGATTCGAACCCGTGTCCCGTGGCCAGCTAGCCATTCGGGTATATTCGAGGCGGCTGCCCACCACCTTCTCGAGCGCAATTAAGAATGTTCAATAAACGCAGGCCTAGCAGCGGTACCCACACCAACAACAACAAATTGCATTTATATAGCGACGTCCCCATGATAAAACGTCTCGAGGTGGCTCACAGGACCACCTCGAAAGAAAATATGACACCGAGGCTCAGAAGCCGAGGTGATCGAAAGCTTGATCCAAGGAGGTAGGTTTTAAGAAGTGCCTTAAAGGACGAAAGAGAGGCAGAGAGAGTTAGGGAGGGAAATCTCTTGAATTTATTCTTTAAAAACGCTGAGCTGTTTATTGGGATCTTGCTCTGCGCAGACTGGCTGCCATGTTTCATCCGAACAGATGAACGAGGGGCATGAAGAGTCCGTTCAGCCCCTCGAACCTGCTTCCTCATTTAATGAGATCACGGCTGATTGTTCCAGAGACCCACAATCCCTTGAGTGGAAACCTCATCTCCGTTTCAAATGGGCGGCCCCTTATTTTTAAGCAGTGCACCCCGAGATTCTCTCCACATCCACCGTGTCCAGACCCTCTGGGGAACTTTTATGCTTCAATCAAGTCGCCTCTCACTCTTCTAAACTCCAGCAGATAAGTGTCCAGCCTGTCCAACCTCCCCTCAAAGATAACCCGCCCATTCATAGAACATAGAACATAGAACAGTACAGCACAGAACAGGCCCTTCGGCCCTCGATGTTGTGCCGAGCCATGATCACCCTACTCAAATCCACGTATCCACCCTATACCCGTAACCCAACAACCCCCCACCCCTTAACCTTACTTTTTTTTTTAGGACACTACGGGCAATTTAGCATGGCCAATCCACCTAACCCGCACATCTTTGGACTGTGGGAGGAAACCGGAGCACCCGGAGGAAACCCACGCACATACGGGGAGGACGTGCAGACTCCGCACAGACAGTGACCCAGCCGGGAATCGAACCTGGGACCCTGGAGCTGTGAAGCATTTATGCTAACCACCATGCTACCGTGCTGCCCTAAGTTTCTGGTATGAGTCTGGCCAACCGCCTCTGATCTGCTCCCAACACATCGACATCCTTCCTGAAATAAAGTGACCAATACTGTACACGTTAATCCAGATGTGATCCCAGCCGTGCCTTGCACCACAGCATTTCAAAGGTTGGTTGTTAAGCACTTTGGCACGTCTATACTGAAAATAATTCCTGCCTTTGTCGACAATGCTCGCATATTATCCGCTCAGCAGGTGGCATTCCCTGGGGTTAGGGTCTCGCTCGAGGATTCTATGGACAAAATCTGAGCAGACACACCAGAGCAGGAATCATGGTATCCCTGCAGAGCAGAAGGAGGCCATTCGGCCCATTGAGTCTGCACCGACCCTCTGAAAGAGCCTCCCACCTTGTCCCAATCCCCTGCCCTAGTCCCCGTAATCCCCCACCCCACCCGTTCATCCCCATAACCCCGTCTGACCTTTGGGCGATTTAGCACGGCCAATCCACCCATCTTTGGACTGTGGGGGGGGGGAAACCGGAGCACCCGGAGGAAACCCACGCAGACACGGGGACAACGTGCAAACTCCACACAGACAGTCACCCGAGGCCGGAATTGAACCCGGGGCCCTGGAGTTGAGGCAGCAGTGCTAACCGCTGTGATACCGTGACTGGGGGAGTGCTGCACTGCCCGAAATGCCACTCCTCCGATGAGATGATTGACTCAAAGCGTGAGCCCTCGGCCCCTTTTGATTGCACAGAAGTACACCTAACTTGTCCCAGATTTGTCCTTTCACATTCTAATCCCTGGCTAATTCGTCAGCCGGGCCCAGCAGCTGGATCTCAAAAGATCCTGGACCAACTTTCAGCCACTAGCCAAACGTCACTGGAAACTGGACCTCTGACGAACCATGTGGGATCTTGCTGTGTACAAATTGTCAGCAAACTTTCCGACAGTAAGAAGTCTTCCAAAGCCAGGTTGAAGGAGCTGCGCTCCGAAAGCTAGTGATTCAAAACAAACCTGTCGGACTTTGACCTGGTGTTGTAAGGCTTCTTACTGTGCCCACCCCAGTCCAACGCCGGCATCTCCACATCGTGATTTTCCTACATTACAGTAATGTAATTATTATTATTAATATTTAATAAACCCTGGCGCTGTGAAACAACAGTGCTAACCACTGTGCTACCATGCCGCCCATGCGCATGCCGCTGCTCTGCATCAGTCAGAGACATGTTTGAACGGGGGGGAAAAGGAAAAGCTTCAATTTATGGGCCGATTTTCATGACCCCCAAGATGGGACCCTGGCGCTGTGAGGCAATTGTGGTAACCACTTTGCTGTGGGTCTGGAGTCACATGTAGGCCAGACCGGGTAAGGACGGCAGATGGGTTTTTCCAACAAATGACAAGGGTTTCCTGCTCATTGTTGGACTTACAAAAATTTCGATTATCCAATTCTTTTATTTCCAATTAGGCGGCAATTTATCGAGGCCAATCCACCTACCCTGCACATCTTTGGGCTCTGGTTGCGAAACCCACGCAGACACGGGGAGAATGTGCAAACTCCACACGGACAGTGACCCAGAGCCGGGATCGAACCTGGGACCTCGGCGCCGTGAGGCAGCAGGGCTGACCCACTGCGCCACCGTGCTGCCCCTGTTCTCCCCGTGTCTGGGCGGGTTTCCTCCGGACGTTCCGGTTTCCTCCCACAAGTCCCGAAAGACGTGCTTGTTAGGTGAATTGGACATTCTGAATTCTCCCTCCGTGTACCCGAACAGGCGCCGGATTGTGGCGACTAGGGGCTTTTCGCAGTAACTTCATTGCAGTGTTAATGTAAGCCTACTTGTGACAATAATAAAGATTATTATTATCAACCCCCATTCCCCAACAAACCTCTCACTGAATTGTCCACTAGGTTCTCACCTGCAGCCTGACCCTGGACATAGATCCCTCGGAACATGGTAATGTGTAAATGCATTTGAGAATTCTCCCATCAGAAACAAAAAGGGTGGCATGCAATTTTTCATCAAGCGAATGTCCTTCGACAGCCCTGGTCACTGTCCTAAAGACCCTCTAATGACAATTTAGGAAGGGTTCCGGGAAGGTGGGACACGGCTGTTTAAGGATCGCAGATCGCTGCAGTCTCGCACATAACTGCAGGTGGCACTGATAGCTTCTCTCAGTGTAGAAGCAGCGTGCTGAGAGATGGGATTCTCCAATCAACGTTCCAGAGCTAACGCTCCCTACTTTATCAAAGGGCCCAACACTGTTTCAAATGTGACGGGGGACCGGGAGTGCTGTTAAACTGTGAAGTTGCTGGTGGGGGAAGCGAAGATTGGACCTTGACCCCCCCCCCCCCCCCCCCCCCAATGCAATCCCATTTCTGGGAATATCGCAATTCAAGACTCCAGTATGGCTAATGAAACTCCTTTTAAAAAAGGAACGTCACCTCCAAGGCTCCGGATTTACGATTCTCTGACCATTCCTCTGCCGGATGTGTCTGAATACAACTTTCTCTTAGGTGGGCTCGAGTGTCGGGTACTGGGGGGAGAGTTTGATGCTGAACACCAGGAGTATAGGGCGAGCGAGGAGCAAGGAGGGGGGGGGGGGGGGGGGGAGGCCATTCAGCCCCTCGAGACTCTGATCCCACCTCCTTTTGAAATGAAATGAAATGAAATGAAAATCACATTGTCACGAGTAGGATTCAATGAAGTTACTGTGAAAAGCCCCTAGCCGCCACATTCCGGCGCCTGTTCGGGGAGGCTGGTACGGGAATTGAACCGTGCTGCTGGCCTGCCTTGTGGTGCTTTCAAAGCCAGCGATTTAGCCCGGTGCTAAACAGCCTCTGTTTACAAATAAGATTTTCAGGAAGAGAGCTCCAGAGACTCGTGGCCCTTTGAGAGAAAACATTTCCCCTCACCTCTGTTTAAATGGGCGACCCCCTTATTTGTAAACAGTGACCCCGAGTTCGAGATTCTCCCACAGGGGGAAACAACCTCTCTCCACATCCACCCTGTCCAGACCCCGTCACAATCTTGGGATGCGTTCTCCAGTCCCCCAGCCGTATGGTTCCCGGGGGCGCGACGCTCCCTGGTGGCGAGATTCTCTACTCCCGCTGCTGGTCAGTGGGATTTCCCAGCGGAGGCACTCCCACACCGCTGGGAAACCCGCTGCCAACAGGGACAGGGAATTCCAACAGCCGGGGTATTCGCCCCCCTTGTGTTTCGATCAAGTCGCCTCTTCCTCTTCTGAACTCCAGTGGGTACAACCCCAACCTTTCCTCAGAAGAGGACCATTTATATTGTTGTACAGTCAGGTCCTTTCAAGTTGGTGTAGATCAGTGAGGGTTAACTCCCTCTCCTAGTCAAATAGCCAGATTGTTTACAGTGATCAATGCCATTAAACCCAATACTTATTTATCGCGCCATCCGGAGAATTTGAAATTTGGGGCACGAGTTAACTAAATGGGATCAAAATTCCTTAGCGAGCGCATTTAGCGAAACACCCCGCTATTTAATGTGCCCCCGGTTAGATTGGGGGCCTTAGCGAGGAGCTCGTGGCCAAGGCCACACATCGCCCCATTTTATACAGTGAGGAGTTCCATTCGCCGGAACTCCTTAGTGGAGCGAGAGGTCGGGACGCTGTTTAAAAATGGCATCCCCATCTCTGGTGCCCCTGACACGACAACCAACCCTTCCCCCCCAAACAACAACTCATTATGAGGGGTCCCCCCCCCCCCCCACCGCCCCCCCCCCCCCCCCCCACCGCGCCCCCCCCCCCCCCCCCCCCCCCCCCCCGCAACCTCCCTAACATCCACACAGGGCACCCCTGGGCTGATCGCTGCTGCATGAAAAATGCCAGTGTAGCACCTTGGCAATAGCAACCTGGTAGCCTGGCAGTGCCGCAGCTAGTGCCACTTGGGCACTTTGATAGTGCCAGGATGCCCAGGTGCCATCAGCAGTGCCAGGGCACCATCCTGCCTGGAGGGCATGCTTCTGGGAGCCTCTGATCCCCTGGGAGACCCTCACGTGTACCATTCTGTCTGGCCCTACCTTGCAGAGACCAGGGGCGGGATTCTCCCCTACCCGGCGGGACGGGGGGTCCCGGCGTAGCGGAGTGGCGCCAACCACTCCGGCGTCGGGCCTCCCCAAAGGTGCGGAATTCTCCGCACCTTTGGGGGCTAGGCCTGCTCCGGAGCGGTTGGCACCACATTGACTGACGCCAAAAGCAGCACCAGCGGCCTTTCAGGCCCGGCGCCGGGGCTGGCCGAAAGGCCTTCGCGGCAGCTGCTGTTGACATCACCACCGGCGCATGCGCGCTGGGGGATTCTCTTCCACTTCCGCCATGGTGGAGGCCGTGGCGGCGGTGGAAGAGAAAGAGTGCCCCCAAGGCACTGGCCTGCCCTCCGATCGGCGGACCCCGATCGCGGGCCTGGCCACCGTGGGGGGTATCCCCCGGGGTCCGATCGCCCCGTGCCCCCCCCCCCCCCCCCCAGGACCCCGGGGGCCGCACGCGCCGCCGATCCCGCCGCCACCAGAGGTGGTTCAAACCTCGGCGGCGGGAGAGGCCTCCCATCGCGTGATTCCCGCCCCTGCCAATTCCCGGGTGGCGGAGAATCTCTGCCATGGCGGGGGTGGGATTTTCGGCGGCCCCAGGCGATTCTCCGACCCTGCTGGGGGTCGCAGAATTTTGCCCCAGTTTTTCTTTTTTTCAAAAAATATACCTTATTCATAAAATCTCTAATAAACATTACAGAACATTTCAAGTTGTCTTGACTGTACATTTCCATCAGATTTACACATTCACTTGGCTTTCTTCCATTCAATTGGGATTACATTACACACAAATCCCTCTTTACGTTACAATTCTTTCTTAAATATTTACATTGTCATGTTTCTTTTATACATTGGAGCGTTGATGACCCAGACCGAGGGACTTTACACAGTTACCCACCCCTCGGTGTACATTTGCTGGTCAGACCTTACACTGTGGCCTTTCCCTATTGCGCCTTGGCGGCAGCTGCCCCAAGCTTGAGTGCGTCCCTCAGCACGTAGTCCTGGACCTTGGAATGTGCCAGTCTGCAACACTCGGTCGAGGACAGTTCTTTGCACTGGAAGGTCAGCAAGTTTCGGGCAGGCCAAAGAGCGTCTTTCACCGAGTTGATGACCTTCCAGCAGCAGTTGATGTTTGTCTCGGTGTGTGTCCCTGGAAACAGTCCGTAGACCACAGAGTCCTGTGTCACAGAGCTGCTCGGGATGAACCTTGACAAATACCACTGCATCTCACTCCAGACCTTCTTTGCAAAGGCACATTCCACAAGGAGGTGGGTGACCGTCTCATTTCCCCCACAGCCACTCCGAGGGCAGCGTGCGACGGCGCTGAGCCTTCGGGTGTGCATGAAGAATCTGACAGGGAGGGCCCTTCTCACCACCAGCCAAGCTGGGTCTTGGTGCTTGTTTGTAAGTTCTGGTGATGAGGCGTTCTGCCAGATGGCTCTGACAGTCGGCTCAGGGAACCATCCAATGTCCTCCACAGTCTCCTTTTCCCTGAGGGCCTCGAGGACATTGCGTGCTGACCACTGCTTCATTGCCTTGTGGTCAAAGGTGTTTTTCTTCAAACCTTTTTCCACGAGGGACAGGTGGTACGGCACGGTCCAACTACTTGGAGCGTTCCGCGACAATGAGGCCAGGCCCATCCTTCGTATCACCGGGGATAGAACCTCAGTACGTAGTGACACTTGGTGTTTGCATACCCGGGGGTCCACACACAGCCTGATGCAGCTGCACACAAAGGTGGCCATCAGGATGAGGGAGACGTTGGGTACGTTCCTCCCTCCTTTATCCAGAGGTTTGTACATGGTGTCCCTTCGGACACGGTCCATCTTGGATCTCCAAATGAATTTGAAGATGGCCCGGGTGACTGCCACGGCGTAGGGTCGGGTAATGGGCCAGACCTGCGCTACGTGCAGTAACACCGAGAGTACCTCACATCTGATGACTAGGGTTTTGCTCGCAATGGAGAGGGAGCGTTGCTCCCACAAGCCCAGTTTCTGTCTTACCTTGGCAATGCGCTCCTCCCAGTTTTTGGTACACGCCCCAGCATCTCCGAACCATATCCCCAGCACCTTCAGGTAAACTGACCTGACAGTGAAGGGGACAAAGTACCGGTCGGCCCAGTTCCCAAAGAACATGGCCTCGCTCTTGCCGCGGTTTACCTTGGCTCCTGACGCCAGTTCAAACTGGTCGCAGGTGTCCAAGAGCCTGCGTACAGACGCGGGAACCGAGCAGAAGACGGCGACGTCGTCCGTGTACAGGGAGGGCTTGACTTGCACGCCTCCGCTGCCTGGGATCGTCACTCCTCTTATAGCCGGATCCTTCCTGATGGACTCGGCCAAGGGTTCTATGCAGCACACAAACAGAGACCAGTACTGAATGGCGCTCGCCCGAGGTCTCTGAGGGAAAAAGGGATCAATCCCAATGCTCGGGTACTTGGGGCAACTGCATATTACAGCGAGACTAGCCGTCTCGCTCTAAAATGCAGGTTGGCCAAAATGTGAACCCGCCCACAATGGGCGGGATTCACACTGAAAAGCTCCCCCGGCTTCTATCGGCCTCGCTGCGCCCGCGGTTCGCTGCTTTCCAAGGGATCTGGCCGCCGGCCAATGGCTGCCCACCTCTGCCGCGGTGAAAGAGGCGGTGGGGGAGAGGGGGGGAGGGGGCTGGGAAAATCCCGCGACTGGTGTTTGTCCTGATGAGTGAGAGGTGAAAAACTTCAGCGGGCTGTCTCTCCTTTCAGCCGCATTCAAATTATTTTTACCTGCCTGCTTCTTGCGAAAGGCCAGCCATCGGAGTCCACTCCGGTTATTAAACACCTGGAATAATTATCAATAACCTTTAACATCCATTTATCTGGCTCTCTGTCAACTCCTGTTTGCTTTAGGAATTAAACAGGGGCTGGAGACAAACTCACAGGAAATCTGGTTGAGCGGAAAAATCATTTTAATGTGACACCTCTTCAGTTCCAGTAAGCGTGACCGCTCAGGCGGACAGAGCTGATAGTTGGACTGACTCATTCCAGTGTGCGCCGGTGAGCTTGAGCTTCTGTTAACTCAGCTACCTTGTTCTGACTTCTGACAGATAGGAGACACTCATGACGACTAACAGCGATCGACAGTCATCAGTTTGACCAAAAAAAAAGGGGACAAATTTCTTTCGACCGGAATGGAAGCGACATTAAAATGAATTATGAAACGATCGATTGACCCAACACGATTCACTTGCAACGCAACCCTTTGGTATTCCTAATGGGGAAACATTACAAATTGGATTCCGTTTGGAGACAAGTTGAAAACGTGGATGAGTAAGATCATGCGCTGGAGTGGTGCATTTAAAATTATTATTTGCACACGCGCCAAATGCGGGCAATCAGAGCCAACCGGTCCCCCCCCCGGATGTGTGGATCGACGCAGCGAACCAATAGTTCAAGCGTTAATCGCGGCTGACATTCAAGTTGATAGAATCCACAGCGCGCTTAGCAGCCAGTGGGCGGGACGACCTTTCTGTGGAGGTGGGGACCAAAAGATGTTCAGAAGAATGAGGGGGGATCTCATAGAAATGTTTAAAAATTTTAACGGGACTGGACAGGGTAGATGCAGGGAAGATGTTACCAATGATGGGTGTCTCCAGAACCAGGGGTCACAGTCTGAGGATTCTGGGTAAACCATTTCGGGCAGAGATAAGGAGACATTTCTTCACCCAGAGAGTGGCGAGCCTGTGGAATTCATTACCACAGGAAGTAGTTGATGCTAAAACATTGAATATTGTCAAGATACGGCTGGATATAGTACTTGGGAGAATGGGATCAAAGGCTATGGGGAGAAAGCAGGATTAGGATATTGAGTTGGATGATCAGCCATGATCGTGATGAATGGCGGAGCAGGCTCGAAGGGCCATAAGGCCTCCTCCTGCTCCTACCTTCTATGTATCTATGTATGTCATACGCCGATGTATGTTGTGGAGGGGTTGATTTGGGTAATTGGGATGTTTGACAATAATAATAATCTTTATTGTCACAAGTAGGCTTACATTAACACTGCAATGAAGTTCCTGTGAAAAGCCCCTAGTCACCACAATCCGGCACCTGTTCGGGTACACGGAGGGAGAATTCAGATCCACCTAACAAGCACATCTTTTTGGACTTGTGGGAGGAAACCGGAGCACCCGGAGGAAACCCACGCAGACACGGGGAGAACGTGTAGACTCCACACAGACAGTGACCCAAGCCTGGAATCGAACCTGGGACCCTGGCGCTGTGAAGCAACGGTGCTAACCACTGTACTACTGTGCTGCCCAGATGTTAAAGATATTACGTAGAATGTACGTTGTTGGGTGTGGGACTATTTGGGGAGGGACTGAAGGCTTATATGAGCATACAAACTAGGAGCAGGAGTAGGCCATTCAGCCCTTCGAATCTGTACCGCTAATCAGACCGTGGCTGATCATCTATCTTAATCGAGCCTGTGGCTAATTTACTACCTCAATTCCACCTTCATTCGGCCGGATCTTCTCCCTCAGCCCCGCCTTAATCCAGCCTGGGCTGATCATCTATTTCAGTTCCACCTTCCCATGCTATCCCCATTTCCCTCAGTTCCCTTAGCATCCAAAAAGCTATCGCCCCAGAGCCTTGAATACACACACCGAGCGTCTACACCCTGGGGTAGAGAATTCTGAAGATTCACCAGCCTCTGAGTGGATATTGCTCCTCACCTCCATCCAAAATGGCCGCCCCCTTCCCCGGATGTGTGCCCGGGTTCCAGATTCCCCACTTGGGAACGGAGGCAGGTTGGGGAGAGGGAAGCTTTGGTGGTACCGCACTTTTGTGCATTATTGATTCTTTGGACCCGATTGTTCATTTGAAAAAATAAATTTAGAGTACCTTATACTTTGTTTTTCCCAATTCAGGGGCAATTTAGCGTGGCCAATCCACCTACCCTGCACATAGAATAGAACAGTACAGCACAGAACAGGCCCTTCGGCCCTCGACGTTGTGCCGAGCAATGATCACCCTACTTAAACCCACATCCAAACAATCCCCCCATTAACCTTACACTACGGGCAATTTAGCATGGCCAATCCACCTAACCCGCACATCTTTGGACTGTGGGAGGAAACCGGAGCACCCGGAGGAAACCCACGCACACACGGGGAGGACGTGCAGACTCCACACAGACAGTGACCCAGCCGGGAATCGAACCTGGGACCCTGGAGCTGTGAAGCATTGATGCTAACCACCATGCTACCGTGAGGCCCCACATCTTTGGGTTGTGGGGGGTGAGACCCACACAGACACGGGGAGAATGTGCAAACTCCACACGGACAGTGACCCGGGGCCGGGATCGAACCTGGGACCTCGCCGCCGTGAGACAGCAGTGCTAACCCACTGCGCCACCGTGCTGCCAAAGGACCCAATTGTTCGGTATCGGATGTGCTTCTTGGGCAGCACAGTCCTATAACCTTCTAGGCACCGCATTCCTAATAATATATCAAAAGAATATATTTTAACTTTGTGATGTCTGTGAGGAATTGGTAACGATAGAATCATAGAATTTACAGTGTCGAAGGAGTCCATTCGGTCCATCGAGTCTGCACCAGCCCCTGGCAAGAGAACCCTACTTAAGCCCACGCCTCCACCCTTACCTTTAATAACATAGAACAGTACAGCACAGAACAGGCCCTTCGGCCCTCGATGTTGTGCCGAGCAATGATCACCCTACTCAAACCCACGTATCCGCCCTATACCCGTAACCCAACAACCCCCCCTTTAACCTTACTTTTTAGGGCACTACGGGCAATTTAGCATGGCCAATCCACCTAACCTGCACATCTTTGGACTGTGGGAGGAGACCGGAGCACCCGGAGGAAACCCACGCACACACGAGGAGAACGTGCAAACTCCACACAGACAGTGACCCAAGCCGGGAATCGAACCTGGGACCCTGGAGCTGTGGAACAACCGTGCTGACCACTATGCTACCGTGCTGCCTCTCTCTCTCTTCTCATTAATAGACATAGAAACGGGGAACTGAAGGGCATATTTGATTCGGCAACATTGCCAAGAATACTTGAGGTTAAAAACCTAGTGTTCCCTTGCAGACACTTAACTCAGAATCTAGTTCACAAGGCCCACTGTTTTGAATGGCAGTCTTTGAAAACAGCTGGTCACTGTACCTGATGGAAGATTGATTTTGTTGGTGTTGTTATGAGTTTTGCAACACCGAGCGGGCAACAGGCGAGGACTATTACATCCCTCGGCATTTCCGTTCCCGGCCCCCTCCCCGCCCCACCCATCCTTCAAGTCAGATATTCAGAGGAATTTGAGGTCAAGCCCTTCCTCTGAATTGCTCGACTGCCCACCCCATGTGGCCATTCATTTTATACATGCCAGTCCGTCACGTCTATGAAATCTCGGTCCGGGATCTTCCTGAAAAATCCCTCTGGCGGGAAGGGCTGGGAATCTCAGCGCCCCCCCCCCCCCGCCCCCCGCCCACCCCTCATGTAACATGTAAGACATGTTTTGTCTTACAAACATGAGAATACCAAATTTCAAATGATCACGACAATTTGTACCACAGATGGAAAGGGAGCCAATCGCTTGGCAGTTCCATTCTGATTGGTCGCGATGTTGCCATGAAGAAAGCAGCCACAGGCTCCCTGAGTTCCCAGGTAATTTAAGAAAAGCACACGACTTGAACATATTCCTTTTGTTTGCAGAGGATGGGTCCCAGTGTATCAATGTATGTTCCTTCGAGCAGGCATAAATAGACCACGAGCTCGGCCGATTATCTTAAATTAATTGTTAGTGTAGCCATTGCCGCACTCAGGATTGTCCAGCAGGTGCTGCCCAATTGCGGAATTGTTTCTAACAGCAGCCATTTTGTTTTGGTGGTTGGCAAAGGACCTTATTACCCACGCCTGCTCCCAGTTCTCAAATTAAGGAACACCCATCTTAGTTAATCTACCAATCTCTGAATGACACTCCTATTGGTCAGTGCACCTTTATAAGGTAAATTACATTTGTAATAGCTAATCCACTCTAATACCCTTGAGAGGAAATCTCTTAAATAACCCTCGGTGGCATGTCCAGTAGTCAATCCATCAATGGATCCCTCAGAGTAACCTGGATCTTTTTTAAAAATAAATTTAGAGTATCCAATTCTTTGTTTTTCCAATTAAGGGGCAATTTAGCCTGGCCAATCCACCTAACCTGCACATCTTTTGGGTTGTGGGGGGGAGGGGGGGGGGGGGGGGGGGCGAAGCCCCCGCAAACACGGGGAGAATGTGCAAACTCCACACGGACAGTGACCCAAGGGCCGGGATCGAACCTGGGACCTGGGCGGCGTGAGACCGCAGTGCTAACCACTGTGCCACCGTGCCGCCCAGCGTCGGCCATTCTACGACTAAGCATTCTATGGTTCCATCCTGTGATCCAGGTAAAGCCAGTAGCATGAGCTAGAGGTTCAGGGTGGCTCCAAACGCTACGCAAGAGGTGTTGAAACACTTGGCACTGCTCAGAGTATTGCAACTGTCCACTTAGAGCTCTCAGCTAACCACACCAGACAGATCCGGAGGGAAAACTGTCTCTATTTCAAGCAGGAAGATAGATTAAATATCGAAAACGATCCCATTACTGTCTTGGCAACAGAATAGCTGCGGCTGAGTTCAGAGCAAAACAGATGAGACCAACACAGTTGGCCGAGGGAAATACAAACTCATTCCAGTACAAAGTTTCAAAAGGCCACATCCCTTCCTATTTATTCCCATTGCACAGAATTCATACAAATTAAACCTATAATAACCCTCATGAGACACTCAGGGACACGTCGATAGATCTCCCCACGGCACTCGTACACTCTGAGCCCCCCCCCCCCCCCCCCCCCCCCCCCACTAGTCGGCAGGGGCCTGCCCAGCCAGGCCTCGGAAATGTACCCTTTACAATGGCTCAGAATGGGACCGACACATCCTGCAGTCCCGACTCGGACGTTTGCCTGTCAGCTGCATTGAGGCCTTTACTTTCTGTTGACTAATTAAATATTGTTTAACTTACCTTCTTGTGGCCTCCTGAGTTTTCATAAAACCCCTTCCCACTCACTTCTATTTGTACGGAATTCTACAAATTAAACCTCTTCCCACTCATTCCCATTGAACAAAATTCCAACAAATTAAACCCCTTCCCATTCACTTCCACTTGTACAGAATTCCAACAAATTAAACCCCTTCCCATTCACTTCCACTTGTACAGAATTCCAACAAATTAAACCCCTTCCCATTCACTTCCACTTGTCCAGAATTCCAACAAATTAAACCCCTTCCCACTCATTTCTATTTGTATAGAATTCCACAAATTAAACCCCTTCCCATTCATTCCCATTGAACAAAATTCCAACAAATTAAACCCCTTCCCATTTAATTCTCATTGTACAGAATTCCAACAAATTAAACCCCTTCCCATTCATTCCCATTGAACAAAATTCCAACAAATTAAACCCCTTCCCATTCATTCCCATTGTACAGAATTCCAACAAATTAAACCCCTTCCCATTCATTCCCATTGAACAAAATTCCAACAAATTAAACCTCTTACCATTCAATTCTCATTCTACAGAATTCCAACAAAGAAACCCCTTCCTAATCATTCCCGTTGCACAGAATTCCCACTCCAGGGACACATAAGTCAATGCTGAGCCACAGGAGAAGTCAGAAGATTGGTCAAAAAGGGTGTGGTTTCAAAAAAAAAAAATTTAGAGTACCCAATTATTTTTTCCAATTAAGGGGCAATTTAGCATAGCCAATCCACATACCCTGCACATCTTTGGGTTGTGGGGGTGAAACCCACACAGGCACGGGACGAATGTGCAAACTCCACACGGACAGTGATCCAGGGCCGGGATTCGAACCCGGGTCCTCAGCGCCGTAGGCAGCAATGCTAACCACTGTGCCACCGTGCTGCCTTGTGTGTGTTTTTTTTAAAGCGGTTTCTTCACGAGAAGCGTGGAGAGGCAAAGAGGTTGAGGAGAGAAAGTCCCAGCGTTTCTGGCTGAAGGGGTGGCCAAAAACGATTGGTGGGAGGAGTGATTAAGGGAAGAAAGCAGGATAAGGGGGAAACGTAGAGATCTCTATGGGGGAGGAGATTACACTTCTATTATATCGATCAACCTCCAAAGCTGACTAAGTATCTCTGCTACTGAAACCCACATCCATGTCTCTGTCAGCTCCAAACCTCTTAAAATGCTCTTCTGGCTCCTCTCCAATTCTCTAATCCCGCAGTTAACTTAACTGGTCTGAAACACTGCTGGCTGCGTCCTCACGCACACCAAATCCCCAGGTTCACCCGTGTCAGCGTCGCGATTCTCATCCTTAACCCTCTCCATGGCCTCACCCATGCCACCCCCCCCCCCCCTCCCCAACCCCCCCCCCCCCCCCCTCCCCCTCTCTCTATTTCTCTAACCTTGAATCCCTACAACCCTCCGGAATCTCTGCGTTCCTCTATTCCTGGGCTCCAACCCTCACCTCCAATCACCAATGGTGGCCTCGCCTTCCAAGGCCCAAGTTCTGGAATTTTCTCCCTCAATCTCTCTGCTCCTCTCTTTTAAAAAAAAAGATCGCCTTAAAATCCATGTCTTTGACCAATGTCCTAACATCTCCTTATTTGGTGCAGGGCTGATTCTGTTGCTGGACTGGTGAAGCCTTCTAAAATGCTTCTCTTGGTTAACGGTATCATCTACGAGTGCAAGGTGTTGTGGTCTTGGTAACTAACGGCTTCCGTGTTGCTAGGGCCCTGGAGGCCATTTTGTGCCCAGAGTCGTGGGGCCGGGGCTGGGTGGATATTCTGGAACTTTCCTCTGGTCAAGAATATTTACTCAGAATGAGTCGCGGGGCAAAAGAAAATCCCCTTCTAACCGTCTTCACCCCAGGTTGGTGGACGATTTGTCACCACGGCAACGGCCATAAGGCTCTGAGACGGTTGGGGTGGATGTTGAGGTATTGGAGAGGGTGGAGAAAAAGATTTCCAGGGATGAGACACTTCAGTTATGTGGATTTGTGAAGCTGGGTCTGTCCCCCTCAGAGAGGAGAAGGCCACGGAATCTTTGCAGGGCAGAAGGAGGCCATTTGGCCCATCCAGCCTGCACTGGGTCTCTGACAGAGAATTCTACCCACTCCCACTCCTCCTGCCTTATCCCCGTAACCTCGTATGGCCACTCTTTTCAGATGACAATCCAATTCCCCTTCGTATACCTAGAACCTCCTCTGCCGTTCTCAGGAAGTTCGTTCAAGACTCCAACCATCCTCTGGGTGAAAAAAAACATTTTCCCTCACGTCATCTCTACTCCTTTGGCCCCTTATTTTGAATCTGAGCCCCTTAGTTCTTGTTTTGAGCGGGAACGGTTTCTGACTATTCACCCTGTCCAGAGGCCTCAGGTTCTTGAATATCTCCATCGAGTCTCCTCTCGGCTTCCTTTTCTCCGAGTAAAACAGTTCCAACTTCCCCAACCTATCGTCATAGCGACAGTTCATCACCCTTGGAGACAATTGTGTGAAGAATGGTCGAGTGGAGATTTCAACGGGGTTGCTCAAAGTCATGAGCGGTCCAGACACGGGAGGTGAAGGCGTTTTTAAAAAAAGGGATGTTCATTTCCTGAGAAACGCATCCCGAGTAAATATTCCTGATCCAAAGAAAAGGTTATCGAGGAAAGTTCCACGTTGTGCACCCAGATAATGGCGGCACGGTGGCACAGTGGTTAGCACTGCTGCCTCACAGACTTGGGTTCAAGTCCAGCATTGGGTCACTGACTGTGCGGAGGCTGCACGTTCTCCCCATGACTGTGTGGGTTTCCTCCAGGTGCTCCAGTTTCCTCCCACGGTCCATGGATGTGCAGGTTAGGTGGATTGGCCATGATAAATTGCCCTTAGAGTCCAAAAGGTTAGGTGGGGTTACTGGGTTACGGGTATAGGGTAGGGGTATGGGCCTAGGTAGGGTGCTCTTTGAGAGGTGCAGACTCGATGGGCTGAATGGCCTCCTTCTGCACTGTAAGGATTCTATGTTACAAGATGATTGGCAAAGAACCAGAGGCGACAAAGGGAAAAACCTGTTTACGCATAAAGTTGTTTTTAAAAAATGAATCACAGGATGTGGGCTTCGCTGGGCTGGGCCCAGCATTTGTTGCCCATCCCTAATTGCCCTAGAACTGAGTGTCGTGATTGGCCATTTCAGAGTGGGGCAGTTAAGAGTCGGCCCAATCGCTGTGGGATCTGGAGTCACGTGTAGGCCAGACCGGGTAAGGACGGCAGATTTCCTTCCCTAAAGGGGACATTAGTGAACCAGATGGGTTTTTAATAAACATAATTAGACTTTTAATTTCAGACTTTAAAAAAAAAATTGACTTCAAATTTCACCGCCTGTTTGGGGTGGGATTCGAACCCGTGTTCCCCAGAGCGTTAACCTTGGGTGGCAGGATTACCGGTCCTGTGACAAACCAACTGAGCCACTGCCTCCCCTCAGGAATGCACTGGGATGTGGACCGGGCTGGGGGGGGGGGGGGGGGGGGGGGGGGGGGGGGACAGAATCAATCGGAGCTTTCAAAAAGGGAAGTGGACCATCTTTTTCAGATGAGTAGAATCCACAGCATGGGCAGCACAGTGGTTAGCACTGTTGCTTCACAGCTCCAAGGTCCCAGGTTCGATTCCTGGCTTCGGTCACTGTCTGTGCGGGGTCTGCATGTTCTCCCCGTGTCTGCGTGGGTTTCCTCCGGGTGCTCCGGTTTCCTCCCACAAGTCCCGAAAGACGTGCTTGTTAGGTGAATTGGACATTCTGAATTCTCCCTCTGTGTACCCGAACAGGCGCCGGAGTGTGGCGACTAGGGGCTTTTCACAGTAACTCCATTGCAGTGTTAATGTAAGCCTACTGTTTTTTTATAATCTTTATTATCACAAGTAGGCTGACGTTAACACTGCAGTGAAGTTACTGTGAAAATCCCCTCGTCGCCACATTCCGGCGCCTGTTCGAGTACACGGAGGGAGAATTCAGAATGTCCAATTCACCTAACAAGCACGTCTTTCGGGACTTGTGGGAGGAAACCGGGGCACCCGGAGGAAACCCAGGCAGGCACGGGGAGAATGTGCAGACTCTGCACAGTGACCCATGCCGGGAATCGAACCTGGGACCCTGCCGCTGTGAAGCAACAGTGCTAACTACTGTGCTACCGTGCCGCCCACATGTGGCACTAAAGATTATTATTATTATTAGCCACAGGGTGATGGGGGGGGGGGGGGTTGGAGGTCGAGAAGTGGCATTAGCTGAGTTGCGCTATTGGGGAGGGGAGGGCTAGCATGGACAAAGGGGGCTGAGCAGCCTCGGTCTGTGCTGTAAGCCTGCCATTATCATTTGATTGTTGCCCCCTTGGGCACCTCAGCTGAAGGTTGATGGGTTTGAGGATCAGGACAATCACGGCACAATGTTGCTGGCCAGCCTGGGCGGGTTGCGTGTGGAGGCGTGTGAGGGATTTCTCAAGTCAAAGCACCACCAGTTCATCCGTCCCACATTTTGCCTGCACAGGGTTCTGTCCTCTCTGGCACACTCGATCGTGACCTCTGATAATCTCGGTCAGATCAGCTTTTTGTTTTGGAACACTGTTGCAGGAAAAGATAAGGACCAATGAGGGAACCCGATGCACTCAAAACTAAAATACGGGCACCTGGAGCTGATGACAGCTCATCTCGAACTTTCCAGCTGTACAATCCCACAGCAGGAAGCAGGGAGCTTCCCAATCGCAATCCCTATTATAGTGAGCCTGACGTCAGAATCCCTGCTGTAGAGGGATCTCGCTATTCGATTCCTTTTCCAGAGGGAAGTCTGGCTACCAGAATCTCTTTGAAATCGGTATGTGTATCAGCCGTTGCTCAGTTGGTGACACTCTCGCTGTTGACCCACATGGTCACAGGGCTTGAGCAGAAAAAGCAAGGCCGACACTCCAGTGCAGTACTGAGGGAGCATTCATTACACTCCAGTGCAGTACTGAGAGAGCATTCATTACACTCCAGTGCAGTACTGAGGGAGCATTCATTACACTCCAGCACAGTACTGAGAGAGCATTCATTACACTCCAGTGCAGTACTGAGGGAGCATTCATTACACTCCAGCACAGTACTGAGGGAGCATTCATTACACTCCAGCACAGTACTGAGAGAGCATTCATTACACTCCAGTGCAGTACTGAGGGAGCATTCATTACACTCCAGCACAGTACTGAGAGAGCATTCATTACACTCCAGTGCAGTACTGAGGGAGCATTCATTACACTCCAGCACAGTACTGAGAGAGCATTCATTACACTCCAGCACAGTACTGAGGGAGCATTCATTACACTCCAGCACAGTACTGAGGGAGCATTCATTACACTCCAGCACAGTACTGAGAGAGCATTCATTACACTCCAGCACAGTACTGAGGGAGCATTCATTACACTCCAGCACAGTACTGAGGGAGCATTCATTACACTCCAGCACAGTACCAAGGGAGCATTCATTACACTCCAGTGCAGTACTGAGGGAGCATTCATTACACTCCAGCACAGTACTGAGGGAGCATTCATTACACTCCAGTGCAGTACTGAGGGAGCATTCATTACACTCCAGTACAGTACTGAGGGAGCATTCATTACACTCCAGCACATACTGAGGGAGCATTCATTACACTCCAGTGCAGTACTGAGGGAGCATTCATTACACTCCAGCACATACTGAGGGAGCATTCATTACACTCCAGCACAGTACTGAGGGAGCATTCATTACACTCCAGCACAGTACTGAGGGAGCATTCATTACACTCCAGCACAGTACCAAGGGAGCATTCATTACACTCCAGCACAGTACTGAGGGAGCATTCATTACACTCCAGCACAGTACTGAGGGAGCATTCATTACACTCCAGTGCAGTACTGAGGGAGCATTCATTACACTCCAGCACAGTACCAAGGGAGCATTCATTACACTCCAGTGCAGTACTGAGGGAGCATTCATTACACTCCAGCACAGTACTGAGGGAGCATTCATTACACTCCAGTGCAGTACTGAGGGAGCATTCATTACACTCCAGCACAGTACTGAGGGAGCATTCATTACACTCCAGCACAGTACCAAGGGAGCATTCATTACACTCCAGTGCAATACTGAGGGAGCATTCATTACACTCCAGCACAGTACTGAGGGAGCATTCATTACACTCCAGTGCAGTACTGAGGGAGCATTCATTACACTCCAGCACAGTACTGAGGGAGCATTCATTACACTCCAGTACAATACCGAGGGAGCATTCATTACACTCCAGTGCAGTACTGAGGGAGCATTCATTACATTCCAGTGCAGTACTGAGGGAGCATTCATTACACTCCAGCACAGTACTGAGGGAGCATTCATTACACTCCAGCACAGTACTGAGAGAGCATTCATTACACTCCAGCACAGTACTGAGAGAGCATTCATTACACTCCAGCACATATTGAGGGAGCATTCATTACACTCCAGCACAGTACTGAGGGAGCATTCATTACACTCCAGCACAGTACTGAGGGAGCATTCATTACACTCCAGCACAGTACTGAGAGAGCATTCATTACACTCCAGCACAGTACTGAGAGAGCATTCATTACACTCCAGCACAGTACTGAGGGAGCATTCATTACACTCCAGCGCAGTACTGAGAGAGCATTCATTACACTCCAGCACAGTACTGAGGGAGCATTCATTACACTCCAGCACAGTACTGAGGGAGCATTCATTACACCCCAGTACAATATGGAGGGAGCATTCATTACACTCCAGCACAGTACTGAGGGAGTATTCATTACACTCCAGCACAGTACTGAGGGAGCATTCATTACACTCCAGCACAGTACTGAGGGAGCATTCATTACACTCCAGCACAGTACTGAGGGAGCATTCATTACACTCCAGTACTATACGGAGGGAGCATTCATTACACTCCAGCACAATACCGAGGGAGCATTCATTACACTCCAGCGCAGTACTGAGGGAGCATTCATTACACTCCAGTACAGTACCGAGGGAGCATTCATTACACTCCAGCACAGTACTGAGGGAGCATTCATTACACTCCAGCACAGTACTGAGGGAGCATTCATTACACTCCAGTGCAGTACTGAGGGAGCATTCATTACACTCCAGCACAGTACTGAGGGAGCATTCATTACACTCCAGCACAGTACCGAGGGAGCATTCATTACACTCCAGCACAGTACTGAGGGAGCATTCATTACACTCCAGCACAGTACCAAGGGAGCATTCATTACACTCCAGTACTATACGGAGGGAGCATTCATTACACTCCAGTACTATACGGAGGGAGCATTCATTACACTCCAGCACAATACCGAGGGAGCATTCATTACACTCCAGCACAGTACTGAGGGAGCATTCATTACACTCCAGCACATACTGAGAGCGCATTCATTACACTCCAGCACATACTGAGGGAGCATTCATTACACTCCAGTGCAGTACTGAGGGAGCATTCATTACACTCCAGCACATACTGAGAGCGCATTCATTACACTCCAGCACATACTGAGGGAGCATTCATTACACTCCAGCACATACTGAGAGCGCATTCATTACACTCCAGCACAGTACTGAGAGAGCATTCATTACACTCCAGTGCAGTACTGAGGGAGCATTCATTACACTCCGGTGCAGTACTGAGGGAGCATTCATTACATTCCAGTGCAGTACTGAGGGAGCATTCATTACACTCCAGCACAGTACTGAGGGAGCATTCATTACACTCCAGCACAGTACTGAGGGAGCATTCATTACACTCCAGCACAGTACTGAGAGAGCATTCATTACACTCCAGCACAGTACTGAGAGAGCATTCATTACACTCCAGCACATATTGAGGGAGCATTCATTACACTCCAGTGCAGTACTGAGGGAGCATTCATTACACTCCAGCACAGTACTGAGAGAGCATTCATTACACTCCAGCACATATTGAGGGAGCATTCATTACACTCCAGCACAATACCGAGGGAGCATTCATTACACTCCAGTGCAGTACTGAGGGAGCATTCATTACACTCCAGCGCAGTACTGAGGGAGCATTCATTACACTCAAGTACAATACGGAGGGAGCATTCATTACACTCCAGCACAGTACTGAGGGAGCATTCATTACACTCCAGCACAAAACCGAGGGAGCATTCATTACATTCCAGCACAAAACCGAGGGAGCATTCATTACACTCCAGTACATACTGAGGGAACATTCATTACACTCCAGCACATACTGAGGGAACATTCATTACACTCCAGCACATACTGAGGGAACACTGCACTGTCCAAGGTGCTGTCTCTATGAGACATTAATTTGAGACCCCCATCTCCCTGCTGCAGTGGACATAAAAGATTCACGGCCACGATTCCGAAGTGAAGCAGTGAAACTTTATCCCCTTTGCGCTGGCCAATATTTATCCCTCAATCAACATCATAAAGAGCAGATTAACTGGGCCATTATTACATTGCTTCTGTGTGGGAGTTTACTCAGCACAAACTAACTGCTGTCTCCCTTCCTATCAAAAGAGGATTTAATCGGCAGTAAAGCGCATTGAGACATCTGGCGGTGAAGAAAAGTGTTATTTAAACGCGAGCCTTTCTTTTTAAAAAGAGGGAGGCAGATCATCAGAATCCTGATCTTGATAAAAAGTCTTGCAATGGTCCCCCATTAGAGTGGGTCACCTCTCAACAGAATCCCGTTTAAAGAGAGGGAGAGCCAAGATTGCGTCGATTAAATTGTCTCTGATAGATAATGGCCGGCATTTCTAAGAGCATCTTTGATGGAGACGCACGTCCCACAGCGTGTGTCAGAGGAGAGCCGGGGAAGGGCCAGTGGGGAGGTTAACATAAAACCTGATCCAAGGGCTGTGTGTCATGGAGGGTCTTACAGGAGAGGAGTGGGGAGGCGGAGGGGTTTTCGGGAGGGAACTCCATAAGGCGGGGCGTATACAGCGGGACAGTGGGTCTAAGGGAGGAGTCGCTCTGGAAAGACCAGAGTTTGAGGCCTTGTGGTGGGGGTGGGTTGTGTTCCTGTCTCTGAGCCACAAGCTCTGGGTTTGAGTCCCACTCTCGGGGCAGAATCTTGGTGAGGTAGGGGAGGTGGTCTGCCTGTTGGCAGGAGAGCCCCGCGCTGCCACTGCCTGATTGGCTTATGGTTCAGTGAATGACCACACCATGGCACCAATATCCTGGAAGTTATCATTGATCGGAAACTGAATTGGACCCAGCCATATAAACACTGTGGCTACCAGAGCAGGTCAGAGGCTGGGAATCCTGCGGAGAGTAACTCACCTCCTGAACCCCCCCCCCCCCCCCCCCCCCCCCCCCCCCTCTGTCCATCATCTACAAGGCACAAGTCAGGAGTGTGATGGACGCTCCACTTGCCTGGGTGAGCGCAGCTCCAACAACACTCAAGAAGCTCGACACCATCCAGGACAAAGCAGCCCTGCTTGATTGGCGCCCCCTTCCACAAACATCCACTCCCTCCACCACCGACACACAGTGGCAGCCGTGTGTACCATCTACAAGACGCACTGCAGCAACTCACCAAGGCTCCTTGAGCAGCACTTTCCAAAGCAGGGACTTCTGCCATCTAAATGGACAAGGGCAGCAGACACCTGGGAGCCCCACCACCTGGAGGTTCCCCTCCAAGTCACTCACCACGCAGAGAGGAAATTCTGACGGGGCCAGACAGACTTGATACGGGGATGTTTCCTCTGACTGGGGGGGGGGAATCTAGAACCAGGGGTCATAGCCTCATACTGCCAGTGACTACACTGCAAAGGTGATAACTTAGCTTTGGTGAGCTCTGGGGTTGTGACAGGCGGTACATAAATGCAGTTCTCTGCTTGTGTTTTCCCTCCGGTGTTTGAGAGTAAGCCTTGCCTGCCGGGCCTCGTCCACTCAATTCTCAGTAACTTTGCCATATTTGAAAAATATTTCTCATTAAATCGCAATCCTTCACCCTCGCAAAGCGCTGGAAAAAATTTCAGGCCTACAGGAAGGCCAGTTCAACCTGAACGGAAGGAAGGAGAGATTGGAAAGAGGCAAAGTCTTTGGAACCGTGAAGGTCACGTTGAGAACAGAAGGCAGGAAGTGATCCGATAAACAGCTGGGAAGAGGGGCAGGAAGGGTGGGTGAGACATCTGGGAAATGGCTGGATGTTACAGCGGGAAGAGGGCAGGGTTGGTGTTTGGGACATGGGCTGGGCCCCGGTGGAACTCGGCCTGGTGACGAACAAACCCTGAGCCAAGAGGACGGAAGAGGTTGACAACCCACATTGGAGGACGTGATGTGGGCGCGGGGGGGGGGGCAGCCGCGTGTTCGCGAGCTTCAGCGCCCCTCGTCTTCCCATCTCCGCTCTGATTCTTGTGCCCGTCTCTTTTTACGCCTTTTCCCGGTCTGCAGTGTTTGCTGCGTAGCGGAACTTGATCAATCTTTCATTCATTCTTCCGCTGGGACCCTACCTACCAGCCTCCCGTTCAAATAGATGCCCCCCCCCACCACCACCAAACCTGTCAGGGGGGAGGGCACAAGATTCTTCCCACTCGAACTGCGCCATTTAGTCAACATTGCCTCTCCTATCCTTCCTGCCGAAATGCGTCACCTCACTCTGCTACGCCTTAAACGTTCAAAAATGCCATCAACCGCTGAAGGAAAAAAAAAACGCAGCTAGAGTTTTTCTCGCCTGTGGGTGCTCAGGAGATTCATTTTCAAATTCTCTAGCCCGTCGGTACACCGCTGGGGGCTCACGGCAGCACATGTACTAAAATTGGAACGATACAGAGAAGATTAGCAAGGATGACACGCAAATTCGTGAAGAATTATTTTGAAAATGAAAAATGAAAATCGCTTATTGTCACGAGTAGGCTTCAATGAAGTTACTGTGAAAAGCCCCTAGTCGCCATATTCCGGCGCCTGTCCGGGGAGGCTGGTACGGGAATCGAACCGTGCTGCTGGCCTGCTTGGTCTGCTTTATAAGCCAGCGATTTAGCCTTGTGAGCTGAACTAGCCCCTGTGGGCTGGTTCAGCTCACAATTTTGTGGGCAGCACGGTAGCATTGTGGATAGCACAATCGCTTCACAGCTCTAGGGTCCAAGGTTCGATTCCCGGCTTGGGTCACTGTCCGTGCAGAGTCTGCACGTCCTCCCCGTGTGTGCGTGGGTTTCCTCCGGGTGCTCCGGTTTCCTCCCACAGTCCAAAGATGTGCAGGTTAGGTGGATTGGCCGCGCTAAATTGCCCTTAGTGTCCAAAATTGCCCTTTAGTGTTGGGTAGGGTTACTGGGTTATGGGGATAGGGTGGAGGTGTGGACCTTGGGTAGGGTGCTCTTTCCAAGAGCCGGTGCAGACTCGATGGGCCGAATGGCCTCCTTCTGCACTGTAAATTCTGTGAACTATGGTCGCTCTCACCATCACCACGGCAGCCGTGGATGGGCCGCCGCCCTGCTTGCTCTCTCTCTCTCTCTCTCTCTCTCTCTCTCGAGCACAAGGTGATGGGGTTAATAGCCCATTGCTGTCATTCGCAAAATATCCATCACCATCATCGCCATTTGGCTGGCTTGATTTGTCCCAGTCCTTGGGTTACGTCCTGGGGCCCAGCCCAACTCGAGTCAGCTCTGTTCATGTGTTTCCTGCAAAGGGTCAATGCACCCAATTAACCTGGGGCCTTCGTTTCTGGCTCTCGCACTGAGATTCTTAACTGCCAGAGTGAAGGTTCCTCTTTGGTTGACGTCTTGGTGAGGTCATGAGGAAAGGTTAATTTTCGGCCAAGCACCTTTGGTCAGCAGTGGCTTGTTTTGAATTTCCTTTTTTTATACATTTAAGGTTAACAAGGTTAAGGGGTGATTTGAATGAAGTTTGCAAGTTATTAATGCGAACAGAGCTGATAGGTTGAGAGAAACTATTTGACCTGGCTGGGCAGTGTCTAGAATATAGTTCCAGACTTTTCTGGATTGAGATTAGGAGACACTTCTGCACACAGTAGGAGTTTAGAACTCCCTTCAATTGTTAATTTTAAAACCGTGATTGATAGATGCTTTGTTACCCAAGGGTGTGAAGGAATAATTCGCTAGGAGTAGTGATGCACAATCAATGGACACGAAACGTAGGTGAGATCCGAATGATAGGCTTTAATGCACAAGGTGTGTGCCCGGCAGCAGACGTACAGAAGAAAGGCCGACTGCCGGGAAGCACGGGTTCTTATAACCCGCCTCGTAGGCGGAGCTACCTACCTCTCAGCAATTGGCTGAGAGGCGCATGACTTACCCGGGCCAATGGGCAGCGAGTCCTCTGCACCAATAGCAGCTCACTTCCATGTACCGTAATACCCCTAGTCATACTACCGCAAGTAGGTCGCAGGATCTCATTGTACAGCTGGACAGACGCAAAGGGGCTGAATGGAAGCCTCCTGTTTCTATTAAAATGCTAAATGACGATGGCTTTCACAAACCTGACCTGCGTTCCTCGAACTTAGGGGACCGAGCGCGACCGTGTCCAAAACGATGACAAGGGTTTATTGAACTGACACATCAAAACTGCTTCTTCTGGCAGTGCAACCAGAAGGGCGTCCATCTTAAAAGGAGAGCAAGGCCGTCCAGGAGTGAATCATGGAGCAGTTCTTCACACGTTGGGAATGTGGAAATCGCTTCCCAAAAAAAACAACATTGTCGGTGTTGGGGGTGTTGGTGATGGGGTGTTGGGGCTGATCGTTCTCAAGGTCGGGATTGACAGGATGTTTTGTTGGTGAAGAAATGAGGAGCTCTGAATGAAAGGTGGGCAAATGGAGTTGAGATGCAGATCATGGGGAGGCGGTGGCATAGTGGTATTGTCACTGGACTAGTAATCCAGAGAGCCAGGGTAATGGGTTCAAATCCCACCCTGGCAGATGCTGGAATTTGAATTCAATTAAAATCTGGAATGGTTCGTGTAAAAAGCCACCTGGATCACTAATGCCCTCCTTTAGGGAAGGGAAATCTGCCGTCCTCCCTCGGTCTGGCCTACATGTGGCGCCAGACCCCACAGCAGCCCTCTGAAATGGCCGAGCGAGACACTCAGTTCAAGGGGCAATTAGGGATGGGCAACAAATGCCCAGCAACACCCATTCCCATGAAAGAATAAAACAAATAAGGTAACTGAATCCAACGCTAGACCCGAGGGGCTGAATGGCCTCCTGCTCCTGTGTTGTGCCATGCCCATTCCCTCTAATCCCCAATTACACCCCACGAATCTGTTCCAGCCCCAGTTGAGGAAAGGTTTAAAAGTGCAATGGAACATTGATGGGGGGCGAGGGGAGGGGCGGACCCGAGGGGGGCGGAACCGAGGGGACCGGGGGGGGGGCGGACCGAGCCGGGGGGCCGCCCTGGGGGCGGGCGGCCACCGCGCATGCGCTGGTTGGCACCGGCCCAACTGCGCATGCGCGGGACCCGAGTCTCTGGCGCCCCCGAGCACATGGCGCCCCGGGCGACTGCCCGAGTTGCCGGTGCCTTGAGCCGGCCCTGGAGTGGAGTTCTGGTCAGGCACGCTGGCAGCACGGTGGGGCAGTGGTTAGCACTGCTGCCTCACAGCGCCAGGGTCCCGGGGTTCGATCCCGGCCTCCGGTGACTGTGCGGAGTCTGCATGTTCTCCCCGTGTCTGCGTGGGTCTCCTCCGGGTGTTCAAGTTTCCTCCCACAGTCCAAACATGAGCAGGTTAGGTGGATTGGCCACGCTAAATTGCCCTTAGTGTCCAAAAGGTTGGGTGGGGTTGCTGGGTTGTGGGGACGGGGTGGGGGGGGGGGGGGATGCTGCTTGAGTGGGGTGCTCTCTGTGGGGGCCGGTGCAGACTCGATGGGCTGAGTGGCCTCCTTCTGCACTGTAGATTCTCTGATTCTTGTAGAACTGCACGCTACTGCGACTCCTATTGCATTTTCTCAAAGAGACATTTTAAGTTGCATGCGCTTGCCAGGTTGGGCTGAACAGTGCGGGACGTCAGCAGCAAAGAATGCAAGGATGGAGACATTAAGTGGATCCACAGATGAAGAATTAGCGGAAAATCCTGTACCATTCTTCAGTAAAGGTCAACCCCATCGCTGTGGGGTCTGGAGTCACGTGTAGGCCGGACCGGGTAAGGACGGCAGATTTCCTTCCCCAGAGGGGGCATTAGTGACCCAGGTGGGTTTTTATGACAATCGATGATCGTTGTCACGGTCACTGTTACTGAGACCAGCTTTCAATCCCGGCTTTTATTCACTGAATATAAATTCTACCAGGTGGTGAAATTTGAATCCAAGTCCCCTCCCCCGCAGGGCCTGGGCCTTGGGCTGACCAGTCCAGTGACATTACCACAACACTGCCGGCTCCCACGCTTTGGGTAAGACGTACCTTGGGCCCATGCCCGGGGGGGGGGGGGGGGGGTGAAAGGCGCTATATGAATGCAAACTAAAATATGGACGGAGAAGGAAAAGATTTATCTGGGAAGTTCCCAAGGCTGCCAGCATTTCTGGGAGGCCAAACAAATTCCTTCCAATCATCCTCTGGAGACGTCAACACAGGATGGACTGTGTTGCCTGGAAACTTCATATAAAATATTTTATTAAACAGAATAGGAATTTTCTGCATCCGTGCTTCCAAAGAATGCCAGAGAACGGGATCGAATCAGTTTGAAACACGTAGAATGTGCAGCTGCAGCCATTTAAACTGTGAGAACCGAGGGTCAGTTTGTCAGAAGAGGTTCCTGGGACAGAGATGGGGAAGGGGAGGGGGGGGGGGGGGGGTCTCCAGGGGTGCTGGTTATAAACCCAATAATCACCTATTTCTCTCATCGCCATCTCTAATCATGTGTGATTGCTATCCCGCAATGCAATAACGACCAGATCATCAGTGTTATGAGCTGTTGATTAACGGTGGTTAGCACTGCTGCCTCACAGCGCCAGGCACCTGGGTTCGATTTTGGCCCTGAGTGACTGTGTGGATCAATGCGCAGGGTCACGGAGATAGGGTGGGGGTGTGGGCCTAGGTCGGCACGGTAGCATAGTGGTTAGCACAATTGCTTCGCAGCTCCAGGGTCCTCCCAGCTTCGATTCCCGGCTTGGGTCACTGTCTGTGCGGAGTCTGCACGTTCTCCCCGTGTCTGCGTGGGGTTTCCTCCGGGTGCTCCGGTTTCCTCCCACAGTCCAAAGAGGTGCAGGTTAGGTGGAGTGGACATGATAAATTGCACTTTATGGCTGGTGGGTGCTCCAGTCAGAATGGCCGTCGGGATGGTGAGGGGGTGCACAATGTCTTCATCCGTTTGGTGAATTTCCTTTGGCTTTGGGGGAGGGGGCGTGGGGTAGCCGCAATGCCGGCAAAGATCGTCTTAATGTGTCGCTGCGGCAACGATCAGACAATTGCTTGCTGACGGTACAGTTCTGCTATTCTCAGAGTGCCTCAGGACCTGACTTTGATTCCAGTCTCAAGACAATAAAGTGGCATTCGGCCACATTGCTAACACTGTTTCATCCTCTCCCATTGACGATCGTGATCACCCTTTTTCTGCACTCGGGCAAAGTTCACGCAAATCACTGGAAACTGACGGTTTGATGGCTCTCCTGGGCGCTGCAGGCTATTGTTCTGAGGTGCTGCCCAGTCAGGAGCAGCAAAGTATATTAATAGTTAGACAAAAAGGATGCAAGATAAAATATTCAGCTTCTTTTTGAATGACAATTATGTTAACACATACCCTGCTGAATAAACAGTGACTCTGTACCGTTACACAGTGAGTGATCCTCACCCTGCTGAATAAACAGTGACTCTGTCCAGTTACACAGTGAGTGATCCTCACCCTGCTGAATAAACAGTGACTCTGTCCAGTTACACAGTGAGTGATCCTCACCCTGCTGAATAAACAGTCACTCTGTACAGTTACACAGTGAGTGATCCTCACCCTGCTGAATAAACAGTCACTCTGTACAGTTACACAGTGAGTGATCCTCACCCTGAATAAACAGTGACTCTGTACAGTTACACAGTGAGTGATCCTCACCCTGCTGAATAAAGTGACTCTGTACAGTTACACAGTGAGTGATCCTCGCACTGCTGAATAAACAGTCACTCTGTACAGTTACATAGGGAATGATCCTCACCCTGCTGAATAAACAGTCACTCTGTACAGTTACACAGTGAGTGATCCTCACCCTGCTGAATAAACAGTGACTCTGTATAGTTACACAGTGAGTGATCCTCACCCTGCTGAATAAACAGTGACTCTGTACAGTTACAGTGAGTGATTCTCACCCTGCTGAATAAACAGAGACTCTGTACAGTTACAGTGAGTGATCCTCACCCTGCTGAATAAACAGTCACTCTGTACAGTTACACAGTGAGTGATCCTCACCCTGCTGAATAAACAGTCACTCTGTACAGTTACACAGTAAGTGATCCTCACCCTGCTGAATAAACAGATCTCCTGTACAGTGATACAGTGTGATCCTCACCCTGCTGAATAAACAGTGACTCTGTACAGTTACACAGTGAGTGATCCTCACCCTGCTGAATAAACACTGACTCTGTACCGTTACACAGTGAGTGATCCTCACCCTGCTGAATAAACAGTGACTCTGTACAGTTACACAGTGAGTGATCCTCACCCTGCTGAATAAACAGTGACTCTGTACAGTTACACAGTGAGTGATCCTCACCCTGCTGAATAAACAGCCACTCTGTACAGTTACACAGTGAGTGATCCTCACCCTGCTGAATAAACAGTCACTCTGTACAGTTACACAGTGAGTGATCCTCACCCTGCTCAAAAACAGATCTCCTGTACAGTGATACAGTGTGATCCTCACCCTGCTGAATAAACAGTCACTCTGTACAGTTACACAGTGAGTGATCCTCACCCTGAATAAACAGTCACTCTGTACAGTTACACAGTGAGTGATCATCACCCTGCTGAATAAACACTCACTCTGTACAGTTACACAGTGAGTGATCCGCACCCTGAATAAACAGTGACTCTGTACAGTTACACAGTGAGTGATCCTCACCCTGCTGAATAAACAGTGACTCTGTACAGTTACACAGTGAGTGATCCTCACCCTGCTGAATAAACAGTGACTCTGTACAGTTACACAGTGAGTGACCCTCACCCTGCTGAATAAACAGTGACTCTGTACAGTTACACAGTGAGTGATCCTCACCCTGCTGAATAAACAGTCACTCTGTACAGATGCACAGTGAAACTAGGGCTAAAAAAAACACCTTGCATACCTTTTACAACCTCTGGTCATCCAAATGAAGTACATTTTTGCAGTGTAATCACTGTTGTAATGTAGAAAACAACAATGTGGCAAAGACCAGATCATCTGTTGTTGCGATGTTGGGGATATCGGTGGGCCGTCATACTGAAGCTCTGGCTGAATAGGGAGTGCGAGACGTGGGCATGATGCCCAGAGACCTGTATCCAATCTCAACCCGCCCTCAACATTACACTGGTGATCCCTCAAGGGCGGGGCAGACCCCTGGCATGCGATCCTGAAGCAGGAAGAGGGAGATAGCCAACGAAAGAGAGAGAGAGAAGGAGATAGAGAAAGAGAGAGAGAGAGAGAGAGAGGATGGAGAGGTCGGCGCGAAGTTGAAAAGGATAAATAACGCTGACAAAGAAAAAAGAAAACATTTGTCAGGTTGGGTCAGTGTGCGGTCAATGAGAGGTTGCGTTGCGGGGCGGTCCAGAGCAGTGTTGAGGTCAAAGCCAGTCTTCTTCGAGTAGCCTGTCAGGGTATCTTTCAAACATTGCCACTGGCCGCTCGATGACCTTTGACCCGTCGGGACTAGAGAGAACATTTTGAAAGGTGGGTATTTGGCACTCGGATTCTGCTGCCATGCGGGAACACAGAGGGAGAGTTGGCTCTGCCCCAGGTCTTACTGCTTTCAATCGATTGAGCCTATTTATTTATTTATTTTTGACAAAATCATCCACCATTTAGGGTTCAAAGAAAGGCAAAACTAACTGGAAGAAAAACCCACGCAGAGCAGACATCAAGAATCTAGTCCAGAAATGGTTGGCAAGGCATTACACTGGGAAACAGTAACCCTCGTTGGCCCAGTGATCCCAATACTTAATCTAACACAGTGCTCACGTATAAACTTTAACTGAATCTCCGTGAAATGTGAAGGAGAAAACAGCGAGTACCTAAATGATCGTCAAAGTGCTGTATTTGCTTGGTTGCTGACTTGTGTGGTAGAGGTTTGTTCAGTAAATACACACCAGATAAACACGGTTCCCTGTGTCTGTGTGTGTGTGTGTGTGTAAGGCGTATTCTAACTAAAATTAGTTCAAGAGGTTGAAGCAATGTCATCATCGTCACACCTGGGGCTACTCAGTTAGCATTATTGGATGGTACAGTGTAGAGGGAGCTTTACTCTGTATCTAACCCCGTGCTGTACCTGTCCTGGGAGTGTTTGATGGGGACAGTGTAGAGGGAGCTTTACTCTATCTAACCCCGTGCTGTACCTGTCCTGGGAGTGTTTGATGGGGACAGTGTAGAGGGAGCTTTACTCTGTATCTAACCCCGTGCTGTACCTGTCCTGGGAGTGTTTGATGGGGACAGTGTAGAGGGAGCTTTACTCTGTATCTAACCCCGTGCTGTACCTGTCCTGGGAGTGTTTGATGGGGACAGTGTAGAGGGAGCTTTACTCTGTATCTAACACCGTGCTGTACCTGTCCTGGGAGTGTTTGATGGCGACAGTGTAGTGGGAGCTTTCCTCTGTGTCTGTCCTGGGAGTGTTTGATGGGGACAGTGTAGAGGGAGCTTTACTCTGTATCTAACCCCGTGCTGTACCTGTCCTGGGAGTGTTTGATGGGGACAGTGTAGAGGGAGCTTTACTCTGTATCTAACCCCGTGCTGTACCTGTCCTGGGAATGTTTGATGGGGACAGTGTAGAGGGAGCGTTACTCTGTATCTAACCAGTGCTGTACCTGTCCTGGGAGTGTTTGATGGGGACAGTGTAGAGGGAGCTTTACTCTGTATCTAACCCCGTGCTGTCCCTGTCCTGGGGGTGTTTGATGGGGACAGTATAGAGGGAGCTTTACTCTGTATCTAACCCCGTGCTGTACCTGTCCTGGGAGTGTTTGATGGGGACAGTGTAGAGGGAGCTTTACTCTGTATCTAACCCCGTGCTGTACCTGTCCTGGGAGTGTTTGATGGGGACAGTGTAGAGGGAGCTTTACTCTGTATCTAACCCCGTGCTGTACCTGTCCTGGGAGTGTTTGATGGGGACAGTGTAGAGGGAGCTTTACTCTGTATCTAACCCCGTGCTGTCCCTGTCCTGGGGGTGTTTGATGGGGACAGTATAGAGGGAGCTTTACTCTGTATCTAACCCCGTGCTGTACCTGTCCTGGGAGTGTTTGATGGGGACAGTGTAGAGGGAGCTTTACTCTGTATCTAACCCCGTGCTGTACCTGTCCTGGGAGTGTTTGCTGGGGACAGTGTAGAGGGAGTTTTACTCTGTATCTAACCCTGTGCTGTACCTGTCCTGGGGGTGTTTGATGGGGACAGTGTAGAGGGAGCTTTACTCTGTATCTAACCCCGTGCTGTACCTGTCCTGGGAGTGTTTTATGGGGACAGTGTAGAGGGAGTTTTACTCTGTATCTAACCCTGTGCTGTCCCTGTCCTGGGGGTGTTTGATGGGGACAGTGTAGAGGGAGCTTTACTCTGTATCTAACCCCGTGCTGTACCTGTCCTGGGAGTGTTTTATGGGGACAGTGTAGAGGGAGCTTTACTCTGTATCTAACCCCGTGCTGTACCTGTCCTGGGAGTGTTTTATGGGGACAGTGTAGAGGGAGCTTTACTCTGTATCTAACCCCGTGCTGTACCTGTCCTGGGAGTGTTTTATGGGGACAGGGTAGAGGGAGCTTTACTCTGTATCTAACCCCGTGCTGTCCCTGTCCTGGGAGTGTTTGATGGGGACAGTGTAGAGGGAGCTTTACTCTGTATCTAACCCCGTGCTGTACCTGTCCTGAGAGTGTTTTATGGGGACAGTGTAGAGGGAGCTTTACTCTGTATCGAACAGTATCAAAACTGGAAAATTGATCCAGTTTTTAAGACTATACAAGTCACTTCACAGATCAAAAAATAGGGAAAATATCAGCCACAAAACAAGATTAGGATTAATGGTGACACGAGATAAGTTTAATATTAATTTTGGTCTGTGTGAAGATTCTTCAGACCATATTCTGCTCTTGAACGATCAAAAAGCTGCAGTATCCCAAATACACAGTATGGCTGTCTGCATTAAACGCTCAACATTATAAAACCATCTTTCCAAGTCCTGTTAGACCTGGCTCTCTGCCCCTGTTACAATCAGGAGCAGTACTTAAAGTACTGTTCAAATCTGTGGGTGGCCTTTGCTCGGTAAATCTAGCGAATAAATATCAAAATTGGATTGGATTGGATTTGTTTCTTGTCACGTGTACCGAGGTACAGTGAAAAGTATTTTTCTGCGAGCAGCTCAACAGATCATTCAGATCGGAATTAAATTCCCGATCTGCACGGAGCTATTCCGTCTACAGGAACAAGAACAAGAACAAGCGCACCAGGTACATGGGAACATTGGGCAGAGTGTAATGGAGGTGACAGGGGTCTCGACCATCGAGTGAAGGGCCAGCGATACCTACATCTCCTCATTGTCAGAAAACCCGTTGAGTAATGTGTCTCTCGGGCAGTCAGTGGCCGCCCTTCACTCAGGTCAAGGACCCACATGGTGCAATTCCCCCCCCCCCCCCGAGATCTCCCAATCAGAGGCCAGCGTCTGTGCATTGTTCGATAGCGCCACCAAGGGGGGGGGGGGGTTGGCCACTGCAGGTTGAATACAACGCTGGCAGGACGAGGCCCTTAAGTAGGCCTCAGTTGGCTCATGGACTGGCTCCCTAACTTAATCAGGACAGAGGCCGCGAGGGGGTGGGATCTCCAGGGGTTATCAACCCGCCCAATTAAATTACCACCACTATCAAACACACTTTTGGGTGGAGGGGCATTAAATTCTGCCCCTGCCGACCTCTGGGTCCACTTCAGATTCACACACCATCCCGATCTGGGCCCCAAAACGCCCTGACCTTTGCTCGTCACGGAGTCAAAGGTTGGAACTGCCTCCCTGACGGCGCGGCGTCAGCTTCTTCACCCACCCGGACTGCTGTGGTTCGAGAAGGCAGCCCGTCACCACCGCCTGCCAGCTTTGCCAGCGATGCCAGAGGATCACAGAATAACAGAGCAAAGGCCGGCTGTGGGATGAGGAGAAAAGAGACAACTGGGCATGCAGCTCCCAGCCACTGTCCCATGACCACTGATTAAGAGGCGGACGTGCGACTGAGGGCGGGGTGACTGCTCGGCTGCGATGCCTCCGTAGCTCGATCAGCCCGTTTAGACATTGGCTTTGGCCAGCCAAGCAGAGAGTGGCCACAATGCACACGGAGTCACTGTCTTCAGGGGCAGAGGGGGCGGGGGGGGGGAGGGGGCCGCCCTTTGCGAGTCTGAAAGAGCACCCTACCTGAGCCCGCTCCCCCTCCCCGTCCCCGTAACCCCACCAAACCCGCACATCTTTGGACTGTGGGAGGAAACCGGAGCGCCCGGAGGAAACCCACGCAGCCTCCCACGCAGACACGGGGAGAGCGTGCAGACGCCGCACAGACAGTGACCCGAGGCCGGAATCGAACCCGGGTCCCTGGCGCTGTGAGGCAGCAGTGCTAACCCACTGTGCCATCCTACGGGAGAAATGGCAAAGGAGGTTCGCCAGGATGTTGCCTGGGCTGGAGAGAGGCTGGGGTTGTTTTCCTTGGAGCAGGGAAGGCTGAGGGGGGGGGGGGGGGGGAGGGGGGGGGGGGGGGCGGGGGGGAACCTGATTGAGATGAAAGAAGTATGAGGGACGCAGATACGGTATATAGGAAGGAATTTGTCCCCTTAGTCAAGGGGTCAATAACCTGTGGGCATGGATTGAAGGTAAGGGGCGGGAGAGGGCTTTGAGGAAAAGCTTTTTCAGATGAGGTGAGAGTGTGGAACTCGCTGCCTGAGAGGGTGGTGGAGTCGGCAACCCTCACAACATTTAAGAAGCGCTTTGGAAACGCCCCAGCGCACAAGGCTACGGACCAAATGCTGGGAAATGGGATTAGAATATTTAGGGGTTTGATGGCCGACCCGATGGGCCTCTCTCTGTGCTGTAAAACTCCATGAGAAACAGTGGGGGGGGGGGGGGGGGGGGGGGGGGGGGGATTGTGGGATTGGTACAGGGACTGTGGCGGTTCAAGAAGGCGGCTCCCCACCACTTTTACGAGGGGCATTTAGGGATGGGCAATAACTGGCCTAGCCAGCGACGCCCACATCCCGTGAAAGAATAATAGAAGGAAGTTCCTCCTGCAAAGTGCTGGCAGGGAGATAAAGGATCCAATGGCCTCCTTCGCTCCGAGGAGATACTTTGTTTTTACAACCCAGTTCCCTGGGATGGACAGTCTGAAGGGGAGGCAGATTCAAGAGGAGATTTAATGAACAGCTGAATTTGTGGGGGGGGGGGGGGTTCAGTAAACGTGCCGGACAACAGGGAATGGCCGAGGGTCAATGTGGGACACGTTAAACTGTGAACCAGCACGGACTCCAAGGGGCCGAATGGCCTCCTTCTGCACAGCAGCCGTTCTCTGATTGCACAACTGGTGAGTAATGAAATGAAAATAAAAATCGCTTATTGTCACGAGTAGGCTTCAATTAAGTTGCTGTGAAAAGCCCCCTAGTCGCCACATTCCGGCGCCTGTCCGGGGAGGCTGGTACAGGAATCGAACCTGGCCTGCTTTAAAAGCCAGCGATTTAGCCGATGTGAGCTAAACAGACCCCAGCTTCTGAACATGAATGATACCAGCGAGGAGTAAAATGCCACTGTGTGACTAACCACAACATTTGGCTTCTCTCTTTACTGAAGCTGGAGCTCAATTTTGATAACTATTGCAAAGCTAAATGAATAAACACTGGGCATTTCTCTAGAAGTAGTTGCCGTCTCTGTTAGATCGCGTTTGGGTCGCCTGTTCAGTCACAAACTTCCAGGGATCAAAGAAATTGTCAAATCCTTTGGGGAACTTGGAATCCATCTTTGCTAACCTGTGACAAAAACTGTCGCCCCTGTCATAACCCCCAATGCGGACCACGGGGAAACCAGTGTGGATCTCCCCGTGGGAACTCGCGAAGTACGAGCTTCCGGGATAGGGGGCAGAGGCCTACCCAGCTGGAGCTCGCTGTGCGGGCCTGCGGTGATATGCATCACTGTAAATACACAGGGGGTTAATGTAAATACACTAAGTAAACACTAGAGGGAGCACCAGAGACATCATGACATGCAGACATACAGCTAATGAACACAGAATAGGACACGACCAATGGGCAGTCAAGACACCCAGAGGTGACACTACCATAAGGGGGCAACCCATATAAAAGGACAGGGCACACATGCTCTGTCTCTTTCCACAGGCGTCACTCAGAGAGAAGGACAGGGGCAGATCAGAAGCATCACACCCATCGCATGGCTTAGAGCAGACTGGTTAGTTAGATTGAGTTTCTACAGTAAGATTAGCAGGAGAGTCGAACTCAAGTAGGAGAATTGTTAACTGTTCAATAAATGTGTTAAACCTATCTCCAAGTCTGAACCTTCCTTTGTCAGAGCATACATCAAGGAAGCAGCTTATGCTACATGAAGAAGCATAACACAACAAGACCGGCCCCAGAAGGGCCCGCAGTTGTGAGTTGTCCCAATGGGGACTGAATTGTGGAGAGCTTCTGCCATTTAAAATAAATCCCTGTTCCACTACCGCTCGCACCCTCAGTTACCAAAAGTACCTGTTAGAACATAGAACATAGAACAGTACAGCACAGAACAGGCCCTTCGGCCCTCGATGTTGTGCCGAGCCATGATCACCCTACTCAAACCCACGGATCCACCCTATACCCGTAACCCAACCCCCCTTAACCGTACTTTTTTTTTAGGACACTACGGGCAATTTAGCATGGCCAATCTACCTAACCCGCACATCTTTGGACTGTGGGAGGGAAACCGGAGCACCCGGAGGAAACCCACGCACACACGGGGAGGACGTGCAGACTCCACACAGACAGTGACCCAGCCGGGAATCGAACCTGGGACCCTGGAGCTGTGAAGCATTTATGCTAACCACCATGCTACCGTGCTGCCCAGATGTTAATTTTTTGTTTTTACGGAGGTCTCCAATCACGTTGAGCTGCTTGGTCAGTTTGGAGACATCCAAAACCCTCGCGGGGTTTGTTATTTATCATTTAAATGTCGGAAGCTGGGGAAAATTCTCAGGGTAGGCTCCTGCAAAGTTGAGAATGTTCCCCGGGCACCTTGCACTGGAACTGCTGCGCAGGCAATCGATTGAACACCACAGGGCAGCCCACAAACTTGCCGGAACGGATTTAGCGCAGATTAAATGGCCTGTTAGGGGGCTTCCCACAAGATCACGGTGAGTTCAACCGTCCAACCTTCACATTCAGGAAGTACCATTAAAAAAATAGAAGAATTTGTTTTGAAAAATAAAACTTGTCTACAAAAGTAGTGTGGTAGTCACCACTAAGTAGTAGTACATGTATTACGGTAAGGCCCGTATAGTAGAGATACATGGGTAAATCCCTGCCTGCTGGCTCCGCCCAGTAGACGGAGTATAAATGTGTGCGCTTACCGAGCTGCAGCCATTCTGGTTCCAGCTACAACATCTTTGCTCAATAAAGCCTCGATTATTCCACTACTCTCGTCTTTGTGGTAATCGATAGTGCATCAAGTAGGGAGGTTAAGATTCCAGTGGTACCAGGGATGGGTGTGACCACATCTGGAGCATTGTGCACTCTATCGGTCTCCTTATTTTTTTTTAAAATTTAGAGTACCCAATTCATTTTTTCCAATTAAGCAGCAATTTAGCGTGGCCAATCCACCTAGCCTGTACATCTTTGGGTTGTGGGAGCGAGACCAATGCAAACACGGGGAGAATGTGTAAACGCCACATGGACAGTGACCCAGAGCCGGGATCGAACCTGGGACCTCGGCACCGTGAGGCAGCAGGACTAACCCACTGTGCCACCGTGCTGCCCTCGGTCTCCTTATTTAAGGAAGGATGTAAATATGTTGGAAGAAGTCCAGAGAAGATTTACCAGACTCATACCTGGAATGGGCGGGCCCTCTTATGAGGAAAGGTTTGGCTTGGATCTGCTGGAGTTTGGAACAGTAAGAGACGGCTTGATCGAAACCTTTCCGATCCTGAGGGGACAGGAGAGGATGTTTCTGGAGACATCTGGAGAAGATGTTTCCTCTTGTGGGAGAATCTAGAACTGAGGGTAGTCCTGTTTAACAATAATGGGTCGCCCATTTCGGGCAGGGTTGAGGAGAATCCGTTTTCTCTCAGAGAGCAGTGGCTCCCTTTCTCAAAAGGCAGTGGATGCCGAGCTTTTCAGGCAGAGCCAGGTAGATTCTGGATCAGCTTGTATTCGCTGTTGCAATGCAGGAAAAGGGTGGCAGCCAACCGGTGCACTGCAAGATCCCAAAAACAGCTGTGACGTGTGGGCTGCCATCCAATTGCCGCGCCTGAAAGTCAGCTCGCCGTGGCACAGTGTGGCCGATAAAAGATGGGAGATCCCGCTCCCGGGATCGACCCCGCTCCCCGGATCGACCCCGCTCCCGGGATCGACCCCGCTCCTGGGATCGACCCCCCTCCCGGGATCGACCCCGCTCCCCGGATCGACCCCGCTCCCCGGATCGAACCCGCTCCCGGGATCGACCCCGCTCCCCGGATCGACCCCGCTCCCGGGATCGACCCCGCTCCCGGGATCGACCCCGCTCCCCGGATCGACCCCGCTCCCGG